>NW_023276806.1:221800323-222100323 GCF_003668045.3 Cricetulus griseus
ACCAAGGAGGAAAGTGCTCCCCAAGGCGCCAATCAGCTTGCCCACACAGGCCTGTTCATCACTGGGTCAGTTGCCAGTGACTGGAGACAGGACTGTCCTGGTTGTCTTGGAGCAGAAGGCAGGCGATTATACACTGTACCCAGGGATACCAACTTGTGTTGCACATGACCTCATTTAAGAGGGAAGTGTAAAGTAAGGGGGAGAGTCTCAAAAGAAGGAATTGAGAAGGAGAATAGGGCAAGAGAATGTACTTTGTCAGATGCAACTGCTGAAAAGCGTGATACCGTTATTTCATTACAGGATATGCATTGAAATGAGGAAATAGTCATATAGCATGTTGTTTAATTTTTTTAAAGCCTCAGAACATGATGTGTATTCATACCTTTAAATCATTTGGGTCACCGGCCAGCAATCTGAATACTTCGACTTCATATCTTCTTGTTCATACAAGAAGTATGGGGTTTTATATTCTGCTCTGAAGAAGTTATAATTAACATTGCATATTTGTAGTTTCATTTCCTGATGACTTTCTACAGGAGGTTACTAATAGCCATTGTGATGAGGTAATGATTTCTGCTTCCAGACTATCCATTTATGTCATTGTTTTGTCCCCTGAACACCAGTGGCATTTGGAGTTTTGCTGAAAATGAGTTTCTTTTCGTTTCTACTTAGTTGAGTCTCAGCATTTTCACTTCTAGGGAAAGGATAACATGGACTCTCTAAGATGTCATTTGCTTAGTAAAATTTATACACAAACAGCCACCTATGTTACACTTTTATCCAGGACTCAAGCAGTAGAGAGCCAGCGCTCACAGTGAGGTCTCCTGTGAGGCCCTCTGAGGTGACATGCCACCTTCCTCAGCTGTATCATTTCCCTCATGCCAGTGGCAGGCACTAAGTTAGGTGGAAGGCAGTGGGGCACAGCCCAGCCCTGCTCTTCTTTGGAACGAAGTTCACCTATGACTCTTGGAACCTGTCTCCAAGTCTTTTGGTCAGGTGTCTACTTTAAATTCACCATTCTTACAGCTTTCGAGGCAACCTGAGTGTCTAAAAGAATCTACCTTAAACCTTCTTCTCGCTTCTTAAGAATTTTTGCTCTTCGTGGGTTTTGAGAGAAGCATCCTCTTGTGGACTGATGTGAAAAGTTGGTCTTATTCATGCATGACTGTGTATAAAAGAATCGCTGCAGATTGTCATCACCATCAGAAATTGATCAGAGAACACATTTGAAGCTGACATTAAGGGACCATTTAGAGAGTGCTAGGAAGTGACATTCCTAACACTCCTTGGAAACAAGATATTAGGCATATGTAGGGGTGGGGGGTTTATTGGAGGGGCAAGTGTCTTGCTGTGTTACCCACACCGGCCTCAAGCTCCGGGTCCTGAGTGTTGAGATTACAGGCAGGTACCCTGGCATCCAGGTCTGAAGAAACTTCAATAACATCTTTGCAAAGAACATGGCTTCCAGGGGCCATGTTGGTGTCCATGGCACAAGTTAGCACCAAAGGCCATGGGAATGTCTTGTGGTCTATGCGGCCACCTGAAGCTGTATTGATGTCCATGGTCCGTGCTGTGGTCAGAAACCATGTGGAAGTCCATGATTCAAGCTGCTGCTGACTGTCAAGGGAAAGAAAGCTTCTTTTGCAGTGGTGTCGATGACTACACTCACCGTTGAGAATGGAAGGCATAGATTGCCCCCCCCCCCCCCGCAAAAAAAAGAAACAGTCTAGACATGGAATCATTGAAGGGAACTCTTTAAAAATGTTAGAGGGATGCTTAAGTGTGACTCTTCACAGTTGATGGCTTCTGGTGGGGTAGGTTGGGGAAGGACTCGGTTTTCTTTAAGGGGCTGGCCACTGAGAGTTTGACCATGCCCTAGTGAATATATGGACAACACAGATTGGACTTGGTATTTTTTTCTTTTTTCTTCTTTTGTTTTGGGGGAGCTCACAAGAGTGAGGGGTGGGCTTGAGAGGACTCGGAAACGAGTGTGATTGAGGTACATTATGTGAAATTTCCAAATAATCAATAAAAATACTATGCTAATAAAAAAAGAACACAGCTTATGTATTATAAGGTGAAAGATAAGTACTACTGTCTAAATTGTGTCTTATTCTTAATTTTTGAATAAGTAAATGTTTGTATATTCTTAGAGGTTAACTTGGAGAACATAAATAACCCAACCATAAATATATAAATTAGTGTGTGTGTGTGTGTGTGTGTGTGTGTGTGTGTGTGTGTGCACGCATGCACGCACGCACGCACGCATGTGTGGCATGTGTGTATGTATGTATGTATGGTGTATGTATGTATGTATTTATTGTGTGTGTATATATGTATCACCAGAATTACTCATTTTAAAGCTGCCATTTCTGAGATTGGTGAGAAGGCTTATGTTGAGTATTTCAGTACCATTAGGAAATTAACCTGTGACAACTGTAATTGGAAAGTAGGACCCCATTGTAAAGCTTTTTCCAATTAAAAGTTTCAGGAAGACCTTTAGTTTGTTGATTTTTATTTAAAGAAATAAGCAGAGGCAGTCTCTAGAACGTCTGAAAGAAACATTTGATTTGCAAGACTTAGAGATTCCTGGTATTCAGGCTGAGGTCCAGAGTGGCCAATGGCTGACTTCCTTGTAAGCCACTGTCATCCATGGCCATAATTTCTCCACCCTGGTGTCCTGTGGAGACACACCTCCTGTCACATGGCTTAGAAGAAAGAGTAAGGCTCCTGTTAACTCACCACAAGAATAACTAGATGATCAGGCCATTTGTACCCAAACTGTGCTTGGTAAGTGACAGGGAGATGGCTCAAGTTGGGATCACCCCTAGGTTCATTGACCTCTGATTTCATTACACTACCATGTGGACAACTGTGGGGAATTTGGGACTTCTGTAGGACAGGTAATTTAGATTAAAATCTTGAGCAGACTGAAAGTATGTCTGTAAAACCATGTTTCTCGACCTCTCTAATGCTGCTACCCTTTAACAGAGTTCTTCATGTGGTGGTGACCCCCAACCATTAAATTATTTCCAAGTTGCTACTTCATAACTGTTAAGTTTGCCACTGTTATGAATGCTACTATAAATATCTGATATAGTCTATCTTATCACCCCAGTGAAAAGGTCAATCAATGCCACCGCAGGGGTCTTGACCTACCGGTTGAGAAGCACTGCTGTACAGTGAGATGAAGCACATCGATAACCCTTTGAATTCTTTATAAAAATAGTTCTGTGACTGAAGTAGATAGAGTCTTAGCCTAATGATGCTGTAGTTCGTTCATTCCTGTTGTGGGAGCCATGTGTTGCCTGGGTTTGTAGTGTCTTCCACTACCTCTCCTCCCCAAGACAGGGTTTCTTTGTGTAGCCCGGCCTGTGCTTGAACTCGCTAGGTAGAGCAGGCTGGCCTCAAACTCAGAGATCCACCTGCTTCTGCTTCCATAGTGCTAGGACGAAAGGCAGCACCGCCACACCCAACTTGGAGTAGTAAATTAACATAGAGCAGTCATCTCTAGATGGACTAGATGTGAGCAAGGCGAGGTGAGTACATACTACTGCATCCATGCTTGAATATGATTTTAGCAAGTCCCACCAGCCTTTAAACCAAGAGCTTGACCTCAGCTATAGGTACTAAAACAACACCAAATGATAATTAATGGCATACCCCAGGATGGAAGACTAAATGACCACTAAAAGTTACATTGTATAAAAGTAGTAAACAGAAGAATTTTTTTATAAATCATTGTTTTTATTTGAATTACAAACAAGATTGTTTTACATGACAATCCCTGTTCCTTTCTCCCTCCCGTCCTCCCCTACCACCCCCCAACTAAAACCCTATCACATATCCTTTCTTCTAATCTACACCTGACTCAACCTTTCTGCTCCCTCATGACCTCTGCATCCTTCCTCTTCTTCCCTTCTCATTCTCGTAGCTCCCTCCCCCTCTTTCCATGCTCTCAATTTGCTCAGGGGATGGTGACCCTTCCCCCTTCTCCAGGGGACCATGTATGTCTCTCTTAGGGTCCTCCTTGTTTCCTAGCTTCTCTGGCAGTGTGGATTGTAGGTTGGAAATCCTTTACTCTATGTCTAAAATCCACATATGAGTGAGTACATACCATGTTTGTCTTTTTGTGATTGGGTTACCTCCCTCAGAATGGTTTCTTCTAGTTCCATCCATTTTCCTGCAAATTTCAAGATTCCATTGTTTTTTTCCACTGAGTAGTACTCCATTGTGTAAATGTACCACATTTTCTCTATCCATTCTTTGGTTGAGGGGCATCTAGGCTGCTTCCAGTTTCTGGCTATTACAAATAGTGCTGCAATGAACATCATTGAACATATGTCCTTGTTGTATGAATGTGCTTCTTTTGGGTATATGACTAAGAATGGAATTGCTGGATCTTGTGGTAGACTCATTCCCATTTTCTTGAGGAGTCGCCATTCTGATTTCCAAGTAAACAGAAGAATTTTAACTTACAAAATGTTCTCAATAATATTTTTGTTGTGAAGTGGTGTGTGTGTGTGTGTGTGTGTGTGTGTGTGTGTGTGTGTGGTCTATGAGGACATTTTAGAGTCACTTCTCCCCTTCTACTGTGGGTTCCAGAGATTATACTCAGATCATGAGACTTGTACAGTAAGTACATCTACCCAGAGAGCTATTTTACCAGCCCAGTAAATTATATTTTTTAACACTATAAAATAACACTATACAGATTAACTATTATTTAAATGTTTTATTTCTGTAAATGTAATGTATGTTATTTTAAAAGAAAGTAGAAAGATCCACATGATTATACGACAGTGTGAAGTTTTCTCTGGTATCTTAGTAGTTAGATTACAAATAGGGTCTTCCTCTGTTGTATACATTTCTTCTTTAAGCTTAGGGCCATATATACTTGTTTTTCCTTTATGATTAAAAATGTAATACGCTGTATTAAAACACAAAGGCAATGCATACTCTATAATAGTTCAGGCTTTCTGTAAGTTCATGTGGGCTTTGTCAATTAATAAATTAGTTCACGTTTTAAACTTTATATTCTGAATTGTCTATTATTCAGTTCTTTGAACAGTGCAACATGAGCCAAGCAGATTTATTCCCTGTACTACCTGAAAAGAATGATGATCAGGGGCTGGAGAGATGGCTCAGTGGTTAGCTCTTTCAAAGGACCCGGCTTCAATTCCCAGCACCCACATGGCAGCTCATAGCTGTCTGTAATTCCATGATCCAACACCCTCACACAGACATGTATGCAGGCAAAAAACACCAATGCACACAAAATAAAAATAAATAAATCATTTTTTAAAAAAAAGAATGATACTCAGTACACAGGAAGTTAAGATGATGAGCCAGCATGACATTACTTGAAGTTAGTCATGCTTTTTAAAAACGCAGGGCTTACAAGCTCTGTGCATGCGTTCCTAGTAAAGATGCATTTGCCTTAGCAAAAGACGACTCGGTGTGGCATCCTGTGCTTCATTTTCACACCGCTGTTAACTCACTGCAAGATGTTTGACTGATAATAGTTCCCAAGTATTGCAAGGCCGCCCTTCACCGAAGCGCGTCTCCTAAAAGATACCCACATGCAGAAGCTTAGAGTGTAGCACCTGCCAGCTCAGAATGCCCACTAGGGGGTCTCAGAAATCATGTCCATACTCCTGTATCTTTGCATGTCCCCTCTTAGCACCTTGCCCATGCTAACCTTACAGCTGGCTGCATATTCCTTTAGTTTTGTGGTTCTGGCTCTTCCAGAACAGGAGACAGACAACACGACCATTCTCATCTTAACAAGTCCGTCTGTTAAATGCTTACCATGTGCCTGAAACTACCCCGCCCCCCATGTTGATTTGAATCTCCTATTAGGAAGAGTAAATGCTATTTTCTCCGTGTGATGGGTAGAAAAAACGAAGTATTTGATCGTAAAAAGACAAGATTCTAAACTCTAATGAGTGAACCCAAAACCAGTGTTGTTCTCAGTAAACTGGTTTGGTGATTCTATCTGTTGCCCTAACTAAATAGTGGACAGAAGCAACTCAGTTGGAGACAGGTTAATTTTGTCTCACTGTTTAGAATAGTCTGTCTTAGTGAGGAAGGCACAGTGGCCGTAGCAGGTCACAGGCATGACAGCTAAAAGTATGAGACAGCCAGTAACATAATGTGACAAACTAGAAGCAGAGAACTCAAGCCCAAAGTGGGCAGCTATGCTCTCAAGGCATTTCTCCTGGCTAAGCCAGCTAGCTAGCCATACCCACCCCCAAGGGCTCCACAGCCCCCACTCCCACCCGTCCGCAACTCCCATTTGGAGCTGTCAGTGGGGAACCTCGTGTTGTTCAAACCACAGCACTCCACCCCTTGCCCTCAGAGGCTCATGACCGCTTCATAATTAGTACAAACGTTACTCAGTCTAGCTTCAAGAGTCCCCAGTTGTAATAATTCAGATACTGTTAAAAATCCAGCCTGCTGAGACTCAGGGCAGAATCTTAGCTGAGCCCCTGAAGCATCAGAAAACAGATTGTATTCTTACAGTGTACAATAGCATGGAGTAGACAGTGACATTTCACAAAGGAAGGACAGGAGGAAAGGGTAGACCAAAGGAAGACTGAAACCTGTCAGGCAAAAAAGCTCCACTCCCACCCTGCAGGCCTTTGATGGCATCCTCTGAGCTCCCATGACCTCGAGTAACCTTTCCTGTCCAGCCTCTTGCCCGTAGCACACACTTCTCTCTCAGGCTGGCTTCACTCAGTTGCTACAGCCTACCTCATCAAATGCCATTGATGAGGCATCTCTGCCATCCTACAGTCTCCATGAAATGCTGGCTTCTTCCCTTTCACAGCTTCACGGTGTCAGCTTCTTAGATCTTCTCTCCAGTTACTCCAACCCTCCTACATATTGGCTTTTTTCTGGAACCTTGTGTATGGGGGGGTGGGGAGGTGAGTTTCCATTACCTCGTAACTGTAGCATTCTGCTTGCCTGGAAACAGTGCCACATGGGTGTCAGGTTCCGATGCCAGCTTGAGATGTCACGTAGTCCTCCAGGAGCATGGCTGCCGTGGCCTCCAAGCATCTGCACACCAAACTAGAGGAGGTGCTTCCCTGTGAAGCCCTTTAGAAGTAGGGGGTCTATGTGGTGTCAGGCTTATTGTTTGTACATCAAGGGTTCGCTCTCCAAATGGAAGATTTCCAATGAGCTTACAGTTTTATACTCTCCGAGTGGGATCACTCGGGCAAAGCACCTTTCTTACTGTCTTCATGGAAAGTCTGTGGGTTCCCTTTCTTGGCACCAGTTAATCTCGTTAACAGGTATCATTGCTTTCTCCTCGCTCGGATCCTCAGCCCTGTCCGCAGGTCTAAAGGCACTCTGCTCTCTTAATTTCACAGATTTTTTTTTCTTGTTCTGTTCCATTTTGGTTTTGTATTCCTGCTCTAAACCTAACTAAATGGAGTGAGCAGGGACCATGCCCCAGCCTGGATGCTCTGCTGTCAAAGTATTTCTGCCAGATAATCCCACTAGGTTTGAATTTAGCCTTGCTTGGATATTCGGGGTACAGCAGAACTCAGTCATATTTATTTATTTTTGTCAATGATCTGTAGTTCAATTCCTGGTAGATTTATTATTCTATCTGAAAGCTCTTGATTTCAATCTGTTTACATTACTGTTGCATTGTGGGCTTACACACTCCCGATGGAATGTTCTAGGACTTCTCTAGGCTACAGCTTCCTAGAAACCATTTCCAACCTCATGACCAGGTTTATTACAGCAACAATCTCACTTCTCATACCAATTTCCTATATTCATACTTGTTATATTTACATGATGGGATATCTAACTAGAAGCTACTTAGGGGAGAAGTGGTTGATTTTGGCTCACAGCTCAGGGGGTACCATCCATAATCAGAAGCCAACAACTCAAGGTCAGGGTAAAAATGACAGAAGAATTGTTGGCCTGTCTACATCCTCGTGGCTGGAGAAACAGCCCCAATAAAAACACTGAGAGTCAGAGAGATTAAACAAAATTGTCTTCCACATTTCCCTTTTCATTTAACTAATCAAGGACTGTGATGAGAGATTTGGATTGTGGGGTTTTTTTGTTTTTGTTTTTTAAGATTTATTTATTTATTACATATACAGTGTTCTGCCTGCATGCCAGAAGAGGGCACCCAAAGGAATTGTAGACAGTTGTGAGCCACCATGTGGGTGCTGGGAATTGAACTCAGGACCCCGGGAAGAGCAGTCAGTGCTCTTAACCTCTGAGCCATCTCTCCAGCCTTTTGTTTTGTTTCTAAGACTGTACTCTAAATCAAGACTTTAGCGTGTGACCTTGAGCCAGTTATCTAACTTACTTCAATATATCAGTTTCTTGACTGAGGAAGATACGGTGATTCCCCTCAGTGTTGTGGTTTAGACTAAATAGGTTGCTAAACAGAAAAAAAAAAATGTAGAAATTTGCTTGACACATAGTGACAGTTTACTATAAAATAACCATTTGAAAATACTAAATGTTTTTATTTACCATATGTTGACTGTTGAAATAACTTTATAAAAAATATATATATAAAGTAAAATGAATTCCCCCTCCTATTTCTCCTCCCCAGAATTAACCAGAAGTGCCTTCCAGAACATTTCCTATACCGTAGAAAACTATTTTTAAGCTGTTCTTTCACTAATGAAATTGAAGTTGGGAGTTCAGTATTTTACAGTGTTCTGGAAGATGGGGACGTGAAGAGGTGGGGAGTTATCTCGCCTGTCTGCTGGAAACTCAGTGTCTGCTACAGCACTTGAGCTGCTTGGAGTATCTATTGACTTTTGTGTATTTGTTGTTTCCTTTAGGACATGATGTTTCAGCTGCTCCGAGGTCTGGACTTCCTTCATTCTCACCGCGTAGTGCATCGTGACCTAAAGCCACAGAACATTCTGGTGACCAGCAGCGGACAAATCAAACTGGCTGACTTTGGCCTTGCCCGCATCTATAGTTTTCAAATGGCCCTTACCTCAGTGGTGAGTAAGAGCACTGCCCATTCCTTAAACTTAGTTTTCCTGTTTCAAACGACAAAGTGCCCTCTTCATGCTCCGAATGTTGTTTCTTGGTCTGTGAACTGGATGTCTTTACACTTGTTAGCTGCAAGTAAGGGGAAAGTGCCTTGCTTACTGCAGATACTGTCTGGCTAGGTTTGTTACAGCAGTAGCTCGTTGGCATCTCACCCACTGGAAAGGAGTCAGTTACAAGTTTCTAAATGCTGTTTGCTGTAACTTGTGCTTTTAGAGTTGCATAGGTAATGATGGAAGAAGGCATGGCATAGGGTCTGGGTAGAGAAGGTAGGAGGAATGTCGCCTGGATTGAGAAACAGCCACACTGCCTGCCTGCCCATGTGGGATAAAGCAGTCCTCTGAAGCTGTGATGCCACCAGGAAAGAGAGAAATTAAGTTGACAGTGAATTTGAATAACCCGTGAATGATGAACGAGTAGCACCAGAGTAGAGAGAACCTGAAGCCTTGTTTTGTCAAAGATCTTAAGCTTGGGAGCCATAGCAGTACTTCCTTTGATTAGCTCTGTTCCTCTCTATAGCTCAGCTTGTTGAATTCTAGCTCAGGCTCTAAGAAGCGCACCCAGTAGTTTGTACTAATAACCCTTTCCTTTGAAAACCCTTGCTTAGCATGAATTCACGAGTAGACAGAAAGAGTGAGGGTGTTCCTTCATTGTGTTACTAGCAGGGCAGGAGATGGGCAGAGAATAAAGCTGTAGGATTGCTGCCCTCAGACACATTAAATTAAAACTCAGAACAAAGAGCCCGTATTCAGCCTCTAAGAGGTTCTGAAACCAAAACCTGGCCTGGTTGGTGCTACCCTTGAGAAATGTGAGGTGGCATCACTGGCCATTGTTGTTGTTATGTTTTTATTTAAAAAAAAGGAAAAGAGAAAGCTTTAAGATGAGACATGTTGACTAGTTTATTATACGGGTCCAGCAGAGTAGGGAGACTAAGAGAGAAGAGGAACAGGGGTAATGGCCGGTCGCCATAGAGACAGAGAGAGTGTAGGTGGGAGAAGAGAAGAGTAGAGAGGAAAAGAGAGCGTAAATGGACAGGGATCTGTCTTTTAAAGGGGTCCTTTACACCTGCGTGCAGACTTAGTTCCCATGGAACCTTGGGCTGACCAGGGTACTGCCTGTTCCACCAGGTAACAGGGGCAGGCCAGCATAATGCCTGAATCTTTCAGTTGTGAGGGGTCAAGACAGCTCCTTTTGCTGTTAATGCTCCAAGAAGGCTGACATTCCACACAGAACAACAAACAGCAGCCTCCCCAGGTTCCTGTAGTGTCCCATGCAGAGTTGAAGTCCACAGTGGAGAAAAGTAACCTGGTCAGGAAGAGCATCCACCTCAGAGAAAGGTTTCTGCTTCCTTCTCTTTTCCTCTCTCCCCCAAGTTACAGCCTCCACAGTCTGTAAACCCCCTTTCATTCCTGGCGCTGGATCTTTCCCCCAAGGCACCAGGATTTCTCTGGAGCAGTCTTTGAAATATATTACTCTCTGGAAAGAGATCCTTACCTGTTGCCTCTTTGCCCTGTTTGCAAATGCATTAGAGTGAAGCAAGCCTTTATATAACTACACCCGAAAGGGCTGAGTCTGTGTGCTTCCCCAGTGGGAAGGGTGAGGTAGGCTTTGTGCTTCCTTAGGAAATTACTCTCCTTGTTTTGGGGGGGCCCTGGGGAGAAGCTTGAATAGGCTTTGTGATTGAGGGAATTCTTGGGGAGTAGAAAAAGGAACTAGTCCTTGGGCACATTCATTGGGAGGAGGAAGAGCCAAGCCAGCAGGACACTTCATCTTAATCCCCCTCAATTGGCCCTAAGAACTATAAATAAGAACAGAAAACCCAGTTGGGTTTTGTTTTGATTTTGTTGTTGTTGTTGTTACTAAATTTGAAGAATGGTAACCCACCTTGTAAGTTACATCAGTTGATGCCTCGTTCTTGCTGAAAGTTTTTATGTTTAAGCAGGAAAATGCAGACTAATTATTTCATATCCTGAGAAAAGGGCAATAGCAAACATAGATCTATGATTATTTGATATCTATTTTGTGTTGTCTAGTCTATATTTGCTATAGTGACATAATAAAAGGTGTTAGCAACTGGGAAAGAAATCATTCCAAAGAATGATATTTGGAATTTAATGGCAGCATTAACAGGTATGGTTTCCTTTTTTAGGGTACTGCATTTTAAAATTTTCTCACTGTTAGTATTTTTTCTGTTTACTGGAACAAATACACATAATAAAATGATGCTTTGATTTTATATACACATATAAAAATAGAATCGCTATCTTTTAAACTGAACTACTATGCTATTTTTAGTATTCGTTTAATAGGCCGCACTCTACTGCCTAAACATACTCATTTTATAGTAGGTTATGTCACAAAGGGAAATGGAAAGCCACTTAACTATGCTGATTAGCAAAAGGTTTGCAAGTTAACTTACCTGAGAACACTATCCTAACTGCTGTGAAAAATGGGAATATATAGTTTATTTTCAAGGCTTGATTCACACGCCTTTTTCTGTGAACCTCCTGCGGAGACCGACTGTTCTTTTCTTAGTGTTACCAGCATAACGCTCTTTTAAAAACAGGGTTGATTTGTGCATTCAGGGTGTATGACCTGTGTGCACGAGGCAGGCAGAAGAGGGAGTCAGATCTCTCAGAGCTGTTATTTGTGGGTCACCTGGCTTGTTATGTGGGTACTGGGGATCCAAACTCCAGTCCTCATGATTGCTCAGCAGTCACCACTAACCCCTGAGCCTTTGACCAGCCCCTAGAGAAATAGCTTTTGTATTTTTCTGTCCTGTTGATAGTTATTTGGGGCTCCTATTTACAAAATGTTGACTCATTTAAAGTGAGATTCTCACCCTTGTTCCACCTAGATGTTTGCATGGGCATTTAGGAAATACTTCTTAATGAATAAGTTAATAGATGCCGACATGTAGATGCGTGCATTTTGAGTCATAAGAAAAATAGGGAAAGAATTGTTTATATATTTAGCGATTTCAGTATCTCACATGGCTACCCTCTGGTACTACACTGAAGGACTTAGTAAAACATATACCTTCAAATGCCCGAGCTCATTTTGTACCAGGGTTGTTGATTGAGTCATTGGCAGAATTTCTGTGCAGAAGAATGAAAGTTACTTGCCATTTTTTGCCCTCATGTTAAGACTGAAAGACAGTTTGAACTTGGGTCCACAGATAGTTGAGATCTTAAATTTACAGTAATCCTCCCTGCTGAATTAATCACCTGGGTGAATCGAACATTCTGTCCTGAACAGAAAAACGTAGGGTGATATGGGCGTGCTTATTGTACTTCTGCTTACCTAAGGACATTATTGTTTTAACTCATTGGGTTTTGATGTTAGCAAGCTTTAGAAGGGGTTTTTGCATGCTTCAAAGGTAATTAACATCTTCTAAGTAAAAGAATAGGAGAATCATTAGGAAGTTTTATTATTTTCTTCACCTGTCTATGTTGATACATATAGTCATGTATGAATTTTTTTGGGTCATTAACAATAGCTTGTATTGAGGTCTTTGTAAAAACTTTACAACGTTTTCATGTGTAACCTTCCTCCAAACCTCTTTTTCTGTATGCATCCTTATCTTCAGTACTAAAGATGTTAATGACCTCAAAACATTTTCCCCATGTAGAAATCACGTGGACAATAATAAACCTAGTAAGGCTGTTGGAGAGACATAGAAAATACAAGAAAAAAAATCACTTGGGTATTTTTAATGGCAGTAATGACTCTATATTATATTACTTAATATCATTCATTTAATACTATGAGTCTGACACCATTTGAACTGCTTATACTTCCTTAGACCAGAGCTCGCTCTCTCTCTCTCTCTCTCTCTCTCTCTCTCTCTCTCTCTCTCTCTCTCTCTCTCTCTCTCTGTGTGTGTGTGTGTGTGTGTGTGTGTGTGTGTGTGTTAGCACTTGGTAAACACTGAAGAAACTATTCAATTTCAGAGAATTGTGTGTGCTGGGGAAAAGAAAGGAAATGGGTCTGTGGCTTTCAGTCAGCAAAATTACCAGTCACTCATATATTCCAGGTTCTGTGCACGAACCTGGGAGATGATGCTGAACTAAACCGAATAAGGCCTTTGCTCTCAGAGCTTACGAGCAAAACTAGGAGGTGGGGCTGGAAGAGATGGCTCAGTGGTTAAGAGAACAGGCTGCTCTTCCAGAAGACTTGGGTTCAAATCCTAGCACCCACATGTCTGTAGCTCCAATTCTAGGGAAGCTGACACCTTCATGCCAATGCACATAAAATAAATTTAAATAAATCATTTTTTTAATTGGGTGACAGATCTGAATATAGTAGTCACACGAGTGAATATGTCATTAGAAACCGAGGAAAGGAAGGGTACTGGTGGCCCATGCCTTTACTCCCAGCACTCCAGAGGCAGAGGCAGGTGGCTGTATGTGAGTTTGAGACCAACCTGGTTTACAAAGCATTTCCAGGACAGCTAGGACTCTTACACAGAGAAACCCTGTCTCAAAAAAGAACAAGAAACTGAGTACAATGAAGTGAAGGAGTAGGTTAGAGTTCTTTGGATTTACCCATGCTGGGGTCTGAGAAGCCCACACCATTCACCAGTGCCAGAATGTGGGATGTTCACAAGAGTCAGCAACATCCTCCTTCCAGAACCTGTCTGGATGCAGGTCCATTGGATGTGTGTGCATCAAGTCATCTGTTCATTGCAGGACACCCAGTTGGCACACTCAAGTGACAACGTGAAGTGGGACCATAGGTTGGAGAACAATGCCATCTTTGACACAAGAAAATAAATTCTTAGTTTCATCTCCATGGGTGTTGTATTTCCTATGGAGACCTGGCAGGGTTTGTTGTGCTTCAGCTTCGGCAGCTGAGTTGCTCCCACAGAAGCCTCCAGAGGCTGCCAGTGCCTACTGAATGGATCAAACCAAGAGCATTACATGAGTATCATGGAAAAACCCCAAAGCCCTGTCTCCTCAGCAGCTCAGAAAAAGTTCAGGACACACCCCTGAAGCAGGAAAGGCTCCTGTAGCTCCCTCCTGTCTCAGCGTCTTGCCATGACACAACCAGGTCTGTCTTGTTAAAACTTCCAGTTGCCAGTACATATTTCATACCTAACAATGGGGTGTTTGTGCTGGTTTCGTTTTCACTTTCACAATGGGGCCAGTGCAGAGCTGGGAACAGGACACGTTTTCTTTAGGATTCCCAGGGCTGCATACGGACGGACGGACGTGGAAACTGCCGGAGCCAAAACAAACATGAAAACCCATCCAGATCCCCCGTTGCTCATTCTCAGCGGCAATAAGACACATCTGAGTTTGCTGTCTGATCGGTTAGCCATCAGAAAGAGGATGAATTCTGCACTGTACAGAAAGCCCGCTGTAGGTGGGTGGGCATCTGTGTGGGTATCTAATTACACCAACCCCACCTGCGAAGTGAATCAAATAACTTCTCCTTGTCCATAAAGATAGGCTTTCATTTGGCTCACCTAAGGCTAGCTCCTTCAGAAGCAGCAACTGTTGTGAATTAGTTCTGGACAAAATCAGTTGGAACGGTAATGTGCCTGCCTGGGGGAGGTTTAACTCAGAGAAAGGACTGGATGTTTTTCACATGTTCCCTACACATTCAGCCAGCATGCCCCATCCAGGTATGGGGTACATCGAGTCTGATCGTTCTCCGAGCTTTCTACATTGTGTCATGAATATTCCCTATGATGTTACTCAAATCTCAGAAGCCTGAAATCTGACGCCAGTGTGAAGACAGCACATGTGTTGAAGTTGATAAGACCAAATGCTTTAACGAAGCCTTGCAAACAGTGGTTTCCCCGGGCTCCGGAAGATGACAAATACTCTTGTCTTTTATCGTTAACATTGTTTGAGAATGTCCTTTCTATGCCATGTCAAGAAATGATCTGAACCCTTATGTAATAAGACAACTTTGTGTCCTACACTTGCCTAGCTCAAAGGCATTATTTCCATACCCAGACTATGAGGCACAGTCCTTGAAATTGAATGTAAAACAATGTTTCTATAACTAGGATTTTTGTGTCTTCTTTAATTCTTTGGATGTGTGACCTTCTTGTCTTCAGCTGTCACAACCACCTTGTAAAGCAGAGGGGGAGGTAGCCATATCTTCATTGTGTCTGGCCTTTAACAATCTCATAGTGTAAGTCAAGATGTTAACTGAAATTTTGTAACATTGGCTTATCTGTCTTTGTTCATTCAATTCAAATTGCACATGGGGTGAATCAGTGAATGAGACCTCAAGATTCTTCAGCACCTAAGTGATGAATTCCCAAAAATATGACTTGTGTACGTTTGTTTACAGACTATCCCCAACCTACTTTTCTCTCTTCTCAACACCAGCCATGCACGTCAGTATATACCTAATACCACTAAATGTCTCATTGTTCTTTGGACTTGCTTCACAACTCCCTATTTTTATAAATAAATTGGTGCACAAATTTCAACCTCCTCCCACTATACAGCCCATGTCATTGCATCAGATATGAGCACCTAGACAAATTTCATCTCATCATCTCCATCAGCTTTGTCATTTCCTGTAATAGCTTGAGCCTCTTGATACCCAATGGAGTAACGTTCATATTTTGAGGTCTGTCTGGGTCTGTCAGATCTTTGTCCTTCCTAACCTGTGCGTCTCTGTTTTATGGATGCTGTGTCTTTATTTAAAGATTAAGAGTGCTCAGGCTCCTTAGAGAAACCATCTCGAGAAAAGGTCGACAGTGCCTCCTTTTATCATCAGATATTTTACTTCATGTGGGCACTTGAGAATATTAGCGCTATGTTTCTGTTTACCCTTCTCAGTTTGTACAGGTCTCTCCCAAAGCTAAGGTCAATTTTCTACATGATTATACTGTAATACTGGCTTTTCAGCCTAATTTTGACTTGATTGCCATTGTCCCTAGTCTGTATCTCAGTGATGCTCTTGGGTGGTGGAGCCTACCCTTTTACTATCCCTGATTTGGGCTCTCTGAAATGCAGGGTGAGTGGTACTGCCGGGCCTAGCATCTGCAAGGGTGCTGGTGAGTTTTTACATCCCTCATAAATGTGAAGGTAAGCTTGACAGTTGGCTGTGGAGGAATAATCTACCTCTGTGTCTTGGGGAGCCATCCAAGTGAAAGAAGGGGAAAGTGCAGGAGCATTTTTCCTTTAGTGCTGCTCACATGTTTATTCTGAAGACTTGGCAGAGTCTAAAAATGGGATTGTAAATTTAACAGCACAACCATAAAAAAAAACCCAAAATAAGGAATAAGAAGCTCTACAACTTCTAGGTTTGGATACTAATAGAAAATGCCAGATTTATCTTCTACAGCCATTTGATTTTTTTTTAATTTCTTATATTTTTGGTTGTGAGCCTAGCCTTTAACGGCTGAGCTATCCCTGCAGCCCTTTTTTAATTTCTAAAAGCCTTTCCTTTCCTTCTTTCCCATTTGTTTTGATTAACTACATTGTAAAGGTTACCCATGCCCTGACACGTGTGCATGTGTTCTGATTAATTGCATCGTAAAGGTTACTGGTGCTCTGGTATGTGCGGTAGACTTCAATTGGTAGAGTGCTTGGTGGCATTAAATACTGTCTGCACCTTGTGAAGGCTGGGTGATTTCAGTGAGGTAGGGACCGCACATGGTATCCGTTCGTTCTTGTGGGAAAATATGCTTCAGTGGCTTATTGGCACTGGGTTTGGAATGTGGCATTTAAAAGTACCTTTTTACAGTGGGAAAGAATCCTGTCAAGAATAAACAGTCTGACCTTGTTAAATGGTCCAAAGTCTGTCTGTAATCTAGTTCCAGAAAACTAGCTTTTACTAGTTTAGAGTAAGCGAGAAAGCAGATGGGGGCGGGAGGTGGCAAGGGGAGAAACTGGAACCTTTGTAAAGGAAAGAAAAAGTCACTACCAAGATTGTGAAGTGGGTTCCTAAGCTAATGACCCCCACTCGTACTCCTATAAAACACCCCACTTCTGCAGAGTGGGTGGAAGATCTGGACCTCAGTTGGACAGAAAAGTATATTTTCTTTTTCCTGGAAAGACAGGACTGGCTTACAGAAGGGAACCTTGGCAGCAGTCATGCAGTATGGACTGCTGTGGGAAAACAGCAATCCTGAGCAGACAGTGAAGCTCACATTGCCAGGGGCTCCCCAGCGCCCTGTGTTCTCCCCAAACCCATCCTCATAGCCTGCGATCTGTCAATCTCGAAATAAGATTGGTGTTCCTAGGCCATTAGATATTCTTCGAAATTCACATTGCATCACCTCTGAAGTCTACCTGACTACTCCCCAGGACCAGTCGGTGTGACTTTTGATTTTCTACAGTGTACCTGCTCTGGTGGTATTAATCCCATCTGTCTGGCTTTTGTCACCCATTTCGTTAACATTGGGAAATGCATTTCAGCACCCCAGGCACTGCGCAAGTCTGTGGTGGTTGCTCAGTGAGTGTTTGTAGGACCTGTGATGAAATAACAAGAGGTTTGTGTATAGAGGAGATGCGGAGGCCGAGGGTTGGAAAACCATCCCCTGAACCCTCACTTCCCTGAAAGGCTCCCCTACTGCACCATCTGAAGCATCTGGGATTTCAGCACCAGAAACCCAACTTGTTTTGTTTCTCTTTTTGCTAAAATGTAGTATTTATATTTAAGCTATATTTCAGAAAATCAGGATTTTCTTCATTTTACTCAGATACATGGCTGGCTGGATTGTCACAGACCACGCTTAGATCTCTGGGAACTACTAATTATAGTAACCATTTCTATGACTAAAAGAAAAAATAGTATTAAGTTAGGAGACATTTTAATGGAGTTAGGGTAGAAACAAAAATCTCATGTTGTGTCGTGCTCTAAACATAATCTTTTAAAATTATACTCCCCAACCCAGTGCTAGAGACTGAACCCCAAGTCTTACATGCTTGACACCCAGCACATTCATCCCCCAAAACTGCATAACTTTAAGAAATCCAAGTGGAAGTCTGAGGTGAACATCTGAAGGGCCTGTCAGCAAAATCCACTTTGTCCCCTACTGCTTTACACCTTGCTTAGAGCTCTGTAGTAATGGAGATGGGATCACTGAAATACAGCAGCCATTGTGAGACAATGATGGACGGCATAACCAATACACCGACTGATAAAGAAAGGGTTTGTTTCCCCCAGTATTTGATTTTAATATTCAAGATCACATCACTAAGCTAATTACACTGGTTGTAGAATTACCTATTTATATGCAATTTATATCATTGACTTAATTCCTTAGATTAGTATGAATTGCATATATGAAGCACACACACACACACACACACACACACACACACACACACACAATGTCCTCTGCATATCTTACCCAACCACGTAAATACTTGTGCATGTAGAAGCAAGTACTGTTTCATCTTGGAAAGTGTAGGAAAACTTCACAAGAGAGCTAATTTCTGATCCCCCGCCCCACTTCAAGAATGAAGAGATGCGATGAGAAAGCCGGGAAAGGGGTGTGTTACAAAGGTAACGCCTGCCCGGGAGAACATGACCAAAGCTGCCTGTTTTTGTTGTTGTATCCTAACTCTAGTAGGGTGTAATGAGTGGATTCATGGAGGATTTTTGTGCCCATTTAAGAAATTTCTAGGGATCTGGAGGGAGTTGGTGAAATGGGAGTAGATCTGACCATATTTCATTATATAGAGAGAAATATATATAGAAATATATATATATATTGCATAAAATTCTCAAATAATAAATGTTTTTGAAAAGAAATTGCTGGCAAGGAGACTTACATGAACATTGGGATTTTGTTTTGTTGTCCATTTTTGTTTTTAGGCAGTTTCTCAGCTATAACTGAAGCCTTTGCCAACTTCAGTATATAGAACTCAATATATAGATCAGGTGCCCTCAAACTCGCAGAGATCTCCGTCTCTGCCTTCTAAATGCTGAAATGTAAAGGCCAGTGCAATTAAAGGCATGTCTACCACACCCAGTGTGGACATTGTTTTAAGACACATTTGTGTTAAAGGGTAGAGTGTTTCAAGGAAGAGAAAAGCTGGAGAGATCTTGAAGTAAAAAGAGAGGTGAGGGGGAGAGGGAATAAATGTCTTTTTAAATCAAGGAAGCATCTTTGGCTTAACCTCTTTAAATCATACGATTGTGGAAACCAAGTACATGGATGTGATCTTACTGTTTTCACTGGCAGTATGCGGACCGTGGATAGTAATTCTTCCTGACACAAATAGTATTTTTGTTGAAAAGGGAGTATGGTCAAGAATCTGCATAACATATATATCTCACTCGTTCTACAGTGTCCTACTGGTTTAGTATGAAGGGGACTATCAAAAAATTATTTTTTAATTGGAAACAAAGTCTTACTTTTTTATTTATTTTGTGTTGGAGTGGGTCTTCCAGGGGTCAGAGGACAACTTTCAGAGGTGGGGTTTTTCTTCCACCATGTGGATCTCAGGAATCAAACTCGGGTCTTTGGGCTTAGCAGCAGGTGCCTTTCCTGCCAGGTCATCTCAGGGGAAAAGGCTCAATATTCTCCCCACCCCACCCCAAATATATCCTCGCTCTGCCTGAAGACTTAAATAACTGTTGCTTTAATTTATCGGGCCTAAAGTAACATGATTATGTTGTGTTTAATGAGACACCTTTCTGTTTCTCTCTTTTTTTAATCCCCATAATCTAGTTTTTGCTAAAGTTGACAAATTGTATACCTTACATGTGGTTATTATATGACTAACCCCTAATGAGGGCGTATAACCTAAACAGCCACAAAAGACAGTAATTTACTCTTCACTAGACAACAAGCTCCTTGAGGGAAGAGCCAGGACAGCCCATGTTTAATACTCACCAAATAGTAATTGGTAGTGAAGACGTGCTTTTCAGATGTTTGGAGTCATTAGAACAGTAATGTATATTCGCTGTCCGTGCCGCCTTGTTTCCCCTCTCTTGGTTCAGCTCATCCATTGAATTATTTTATAAAAACAGACTTTTTTTTTTAATGTTCAAAGTCTTGAGATTTGAAAGGCTGACTAGGTAGAGAAAGGTCTGATTATTTTTCAGCACTTTGTAAGAGATATCTTTGCTTGAATCTAGTTACCTTTGCTTTTTACCTCCTTCCCTCACTGCTCCTTAAGGAACAGGTGGAAAAATCCCTGTCAGAGTTTGGGAACATGGCTCAGGGGCAGAGTGCTTTTCTGGCGTATGCAGACTTTGAGTTATGTTTTGGTTCAGGGCAGGGAAATGTCCATTGTATACACGATGCTTATGAAAGTATGTTTAGTGGGCTGGAGAGATGGCTCAGAGGTTAAGAGCGTCGACTGCTCTTCCAGAGGACCTGAGTTCCATTCCCAGCAACCATATGGTGGCCCATAACCATCCGTTTTGAGATCTGGTGCCCTCTTCTGGTGTGCAGATATACATGGAAGCAGAATGTTGTATACATAATAAATAAAATCTTTTTTTTAAAAAAAATATGTTTAGTTTCACAATTTTTAAAGGTGCTGAAAAACTGGACTCACTGTTTGCACCCAACTGCTACCTTCTTAGCCAGATGTTAAATTAGGAAGGAACTGAGAAGACATCAGGATTTGAAATGCTATATACTTCGAGTTCTTCATATTGCATTGTGGGGTGAGGATATATGTGTGTTCTCCATCTCGTCAGGTATTTGTGAGTAAATGAGTTCACACCCTCCCAAGAGAATACGCCCTTTCTTTTCTTTACACAGTGACTATTGATCCTGTTTTAGAATTTCTTCCCTTGTTTCCCTCTTCCTTCTTGGCAACATTGATTTTGAAGCCTTAATTGATCCAAGTGTTCCAGGAATATATTATATTCTCTTTTTCTCTGCTACCATTTTCAACTAGAGACAGTGAGGTCATTTCTGAAAAAAAAAAATCTCACTTTGTTGCTGAGAAAGTATGAGATAGTGCGGTCAGGAACCAGTTATTAAATGAAGTATATATCGGGCTGCAACAAGCTGAGTAACCTTAAGTGAATTCTTCAGCCTCCCTCTGTCCTAGATTTATGGCCTGTGAAGGTGGAGAAAACAGTGTGTACCTTACAGGTTCACGTGTGAAAAGAAAGCATCCTCTACCCGGTGCTGTGATTGTGGTAATGATATCCCTCTTTGTACCTGCTCATGAAGACAGGGAAGGAATCGTGCACAGTGAACCAGCCCATTGTCTTACTTAGGCAACCATGCACACTAGTGTTAGGGTATTGATGTCTTAAAGAAACTATTGTTAGTTATTAGTGTCTCTTGAAGGGAGAACGTTCTGGTATTCCTAAAACTAATGAATTCATAGGTGGAAGAAATCTCCCACTATCCTTATTATCTCTGCAATATAAAGTCTTGGTAGAAATTCGAATGGATTCTATATACCTTATCTCTTATCTTAATATAGGAAATTGGACTCAAATCCAGACATTTGCAGATTTTTCGAGAAAAGAATAAGAATAGAGGAAGATGTTATTTGTGTACACACTGTCGGTACTCAGGAACCAGTCCTCCGTGTGGAGCGTCAGACTGTCTGTCAGTCTCCACTCCTTACTGTCACCAGCTAGGCACGTAGCTAAAGGCAGTGGTGGGGAAGCTGAGTTTGGGCTCCAGCATAACAGCATTCGACCACCTATAGCGTAAACCCTAGAAAGTCCCTTCAAGACTGTCATTTCTGTACTAAGTCTCTGGACAGTAACTTGTCAAATTATTAAAGCAGGAGCTGCGGAGATGGCTCAGTGGTTAAAGCCTTTGCCTTCAGACCTTGAGGAGTTTCCAAGTCTCAATCCCCAGAACCCAGGGAGACCATGGAGCTGCCTGTAATCCTGGTACCTGAGAAGCAGCCACATGTCCTCAGAGTAAGCTAGAATAGCTAGAATTGTCAGCCTCTAGGTTCTGTCAGAGACCCTGCCTCAGTCAAATGGAAAGCCATCTAGGAAGACACCCAAAGTCAAAAGCAGGCCTACACACTTAACATGCCCAAATAAATGCAGACACAAATGCATACCCGTACACACACACACACACACACACACACACACACACACAGAGAGAGAGACAGAGAGAGAGAGAGAGAGAGAGAGAGAGAGAGAGAGAGAGAGAGAGCAAAAAAAGAAGTTTCTGTAGCCTAAATGAACATTTTAATCTTTGTACAGTTGTTTTGTGTTTAATAGTTATCATGTTCTCGTGGGGATAAGTGGTAGTTAATATTGAGAAAGTTTCGTTTCCCAAAAAGATTGCAGTCTTCTCTGGTGAATAAATGACTCACTGTACCATGGATTAAGAGTTAATGTCACAAATAACACGGACTTTTTCCCCATGGTCTGCTTAAGATGTGTCACATAAGAACTCTTCCAGCTATTAACCTTACAAAGCAATTAGTTGAAAGAAATTCCTGAGGCCCTCAGCCCAGCCTTTATATAACCTGCACTGTCTTGTTTTGTTTTACAAAGTCGCTCAGGAATGCCCCCATCTACAAAGAAGTTGGTGCATAAACTAACAACTCCCTTTTGGTCTTCTGTTCTAAACCATGTGTGTGGTATTTCATACAATTGCTTATTCTCTTGTTCAGTCTTTGATAGCATTTTCTTGGTGTTGCTCTTATCTGTCCAGTACTTTGGTATTTCTGTTAAAGCACAATTCTGTCTTTGAGAACAAAGCCATGCTCCCTGGCTTTCCTTAGATTCATGGTAATGGTGTGGTTTGGCCACATGAGCAGTGCTATATAGAAGTGAAATTCAGGAGCTTCTGTGACATAACCAGCTTTCCTTAGATATGTCCTACTCTGAACCCCATGGTACTTAAGCCCTTTAATTGATACGTGACTTCCTTTTTTCCCCCTTTGTAGCAGGCTTTCTCAGACCACCAGCCCCCAAATCATGACATGGAGACTTATTACCAGTTATGAATGTGAAGTTTTATCTTATGCTTGTCCCACTAGACCTCTTCACTTAGTTTAACCTGTTTGTCTGTATCTACATTTTGCCTTGGGGCTTTTTACCTTTCTTTCATTCTGTGTGTCCTACTTTCCTGCTTCCTCCAGGTCTACCTGGCTACCAGCTGCCTAGCTGGCTCTTCCCAGGACATCTCCCTTTCTCTCTCCCTCATTTTCTCTCTCTCTCTCTCTCTCTCTCTCTCTCTCTCTCTCTCTCCCTCTCTCTCTCTCTCCCCCTCTCTCTCTCCATACATATATATATATATATATATTAATCTTTATATGGTTAAAATAATATTCCACACATAAACAAATGTAAAACAACTTTACATAGTTAAATAGACGCAACACACCTTTACATAGTTAAAGTAATAGTTCATAACAGTTCCTCTCTTAAATATGGGAGTGCTGGCTCCTATTTGCTTAGGGTGTCTGTATGAAGTGAAAACCGGTCAGATAGCTGGTTACTTGCTATCCATAGCATCTTCTACTCTTCTTCTCTTAGTGCTAAAGGGTATTATAGAAGAAATGCTGCTGCTTGTTATATGTGAGGCTCTTAAGTAAAGAATAAATGAAGTTCTCATATAAAGAAAAACTAAGGGAATTTACAGCCAAGACATTTTACTAATGGGAATATTTAAAAGAAAGAAAGAAAATAATTCCAAAAGTAATACCTGAGAAACAGAAAAGAGTAATGGGTACCTAGTTGGATAAATGTGTCTAATATATTTAGTCACAATAAATGTAAATGGACAAAGTCACCATTTAAAAAGCAGAGTGTGAAATTAGATTCAAAAACCATTATTGAAAGCCATTTTCTTGAAACTGGTCCTCTGCTAATAAGGGATATAAAATTGTTCTGTCTTGTGATTTTGGCATCTACCATGCAATTTAACGTATATGTACCATGAAAATTCTGCCATTCCATGTCCTGTTACATGCTTCAGAAAAAAATTACTGCAAATGTGCACCAGGATTCATATTAGAATCCTAGCATTGTTTGCAATAGCAAAACAAAACAAAACAAATGTTCGCCTATCAAATGATGAAATTTACTTTGGTAAAAATCATATAGTAGAATTAAACAAAAGTGAGAATCAAAGTGAATAAACTCTAAAAATAAGCAATAATACACATGAATCTTAGAAACAATACTTGGTGAAAATGGTTATAAATCATATGAAATATTTTTGAAGTGATATAAACATTGTTTACATTTATATGACAAATCTAATGTTATTAAAGCAAACAAGTGAAACAGAAGATTTAGAATAGAGGTTGTCTATGAAGGCAAAGGGGCAGAGGGATAAGGGAATCAAATTCGGGGTAGAAAGAATAAAATGGTAGATTTGTGTGTGCTAGCTTGTAACATCGTAAGTTTTTTACACTTAACCTCTCTGCCTCTCTGGGCTCTTCTTGACTGATACATCCCACAAGTTTTGAAAATTTTCTGTATGGTGTTTGCTACTGAGACACTGAACTGAGAACAAAGATGTTAGTATGATTGATAACATCTCTCCTCATTCTCATGGGGAAAATAAATGATAAATTAGTGATTAAGTACCTGTATTGTGTTGATAGATCTGTGGGAGCTGGCCAGCAAGTCTGTTTGATAGCCTGGGAACGTAAGTTAGGTGGGGCAGATCTCTTTAGAAAGACAAGGTTCAGACAGAGCAGCGTGGCGGAAGGAACAGGAAACTTAGAGGACTCAAGGCAAGTGAGAATGGGGCCTGTCAGAGAACAGTAGGAAACTCTGATTGTGACTGGGGCAGAGCCAACAGGAAGGAAGTGGTAATGGCCGAGGGCCGAAGTGTAGGCATGTCCAGTCTGCCACGGGAGACCTGGCAGGCATTCACTTCTAAGCAAGAAAGTAATCCTTCGGAAGGTTTTCGCCAAAGCTTGTGTCCCATAATAGAAGCCGAAACTAGGAAAAACACCAAAAAACACAGGTAGAAATTAGCAAAGGAAGACAGAACTGAGAGCAGACAAAGTCAAGAAGAAATTAGGTAATCAAAATAATATTATCGTCAGAAGAGAGAAGTGTAAGTAATGTAGGAAATTTAATTATATGCAAATCTTTGTCTTACTTGATAGAAGATGATAAGTATTTCTTGTGGGTTCCTTCCCTCCCTTCCTATACACATACTTTAAATGACGTGCGTCTCGCCACAACGTGTGGCATTGCTTTTTTTTAACCCATAGGATCGAGAATGTTTGCCCTGCGCATAGCATAACATAACTTCAGATGATAACGTGATGGCTGGTACTTTGACATGTGTTTTCACCCATTCTAAAATGTCCAGTGTGTGTGAAGTAAGTTGTGGTGGTGTTAATTGTTGCGCAGAATAAGAAGAATCTTTTCAGTTTCTCCAATGCTTATAAGTAAATGAAACTGGGATTATAATGCTGAGAGTGGACTTACATGACTGATGACTTAAGCCTTGGAGCCCCTTACTCATAGGACCCTGTCATACACCAAGGCTACGGGAGAAGCATTGGCAACATGCCTGTAGTCTCCTCTGATTGTTAGAAGGAAGCTGTGCAGGTACAGCCGGTGAAACTCCTAGACCACCGCCTCACATTTCTTCTCTCGGGTACCACTGGCATGACCAAAGACTTTTTTGACATCTGCCTGAGGGAATATTGCTTTGGGTTTCTAACCTCAGGAGAGCATTCACTGTTATCTCATGGCTTCGCAGATAGAACTGGTTCTAGGGAAAGGGTCTTGTTCCCCCTGAGGACATTTGTCAATGTCTGGAAACAGTTTTGGTTGTCACAGTAGGGTGGGGGTGGATCAGCCTCTAGTGAATGGCAGACCATGGTACTGTTAAATACCATACAGTGCACAGAACAGACCTCAGAGAGACAGCTGGCTATCTGTAAATACCCAAATTGCCCAGATTGAGAAAACCCTTAAAAACAAGTATGACTGATCCTGACCCCTTCATAGGAATGGCCTTCAGGAATTTCTCCCCACTACCCTGTGCGACTCTCCTGGGGGTCAGAGGTCATCTGTCACTGTGAGCGTGCCCCATGGTATGTGCCCCATGGTATCTGGCAGCCGCGGTGTGTGGTGATAGAGGAGAAACAAGGTTTGAAACATACAGGGCCAGCAGCCAGTCCAAGGGAAACTCTTTGAAGCAGTAAGCATGTATGTGAATTACAGACAGAGGATTCTCCCCAGTACCTAGTCAGGATGGAAGCTCTTTCGTGATAATATACTAGATCATATAACATACTTCGCTATCTTAAAAACTACTTCTTTCAATTTATGAGACCCATCCTTGTGAAAATAATACAAGGGAGGCAGTGACATGGCCCCACAGATAAAGGGTTTCCGGAAGAGAGAAATGACTCCCAAACTTGCCCTCTGACCCCCACATGCACGCAGTGGTACACGTGTACCCACACCAGCGTGCACACATACACGTTTTTTAAAACATCATCCAAGAACTGGAGTGCATAATGAACACTTAGCATGGGTAAGGCCCTGGCTTTAATCCTCAAAGCACACACACACACACACACACACACACACACACACACACACACACACAGGCCCTGGCTTTAATCCTCAAAGCACACACACACACACACACACACACACACACACCCCAAACCTGCAGTACAAATGCAGATACGCACGTGAAGTGGCATTTATCACATGTCTATGCAAACACTTCTGGTCGTGTTACCTTCCCATGCACGCTGTAACAATACTACAAAACTTGTTAGAAAGAAGGTAAATAGTTTACGGCCCCCAAAAGGCAACACAAGCAGCTTTCCTAGCGCTGGTACCAGCTTACTGATAGAAACCTTTTTTTCTGCATTTTGTGGTGTTTTTACAGCTAGGTATTTTTAAAGTGCGTGTAAGCTTCAAACTTTACAAACCAAGTACCAGTTATATCTGTGGTACCAGCTCATATTTACACCAACTCCATAAACCTTTGAGTAGGAAGCTACTCCAGCTTTCCATTCCTACCACACATATTCACAAATTAATCTGTATTTACTATGCTCAAGTCCTCATACTCTCTGCATACTCAGACATAGTCTAATCTCGCTACCTAGGAGCATGAAGCCGCCTGCTGTGGTTCCCTCTAAGTCTTGACTGTATCCTGTCTGTGCTGCATCTCCTGTCTTCCAAATACTCCTGAAAGCACCACAAGTCTGGGCAGCAGAGGGCAGATGGGAAAGGTGTGCTAAGACTCCAGGAGGAGCATTTGTCACTAGGCACGGGTTCAGGGGGTGGCGGGGTGGAGGGGTGGGGGGGCGGAGTTGTCAGCCCTGCAATTCCACACTCAGCGCTTTCACCTTGTGTGTCATCTACTGGTGTCTACCTCTTCTTCTTTCTCATGAATACCTACAATAGTTTCTGTGGCATCCTGGTGTCCTGCTTTTCCTCCCTGTTTCATGAAAGCCCTTCTCTGTCGGGCCAGTAGCTTCTGTTTTGTGGCACATAACCTGTGTGTGTGTGTGCTCTCCGGGCTGGCAGCCTCCTTCAGGAGGTGAACCTGCAGGCATGAGGCTTACGTGCAAACTCCTTCCATTCCCTTGATCCCATACCAAGCTGTCCTTCATCTTGATCCGCAGGCCTGACTGACCTTCCCAACAACCATCGCTCTGCCCAGAGCCAGAAGCATGGGGTGCATCCTAGCTATGCCCCGCCCTCCACTTTGCTCACTGCCCTCATGGTTTCTTTAGGTCTTCTTCTCAGCTTGTGTGGGTCACTCCAGCCTTCTGAGTGAGCTCCCTGCCTCTGGGACCATCTTCTGTTCTGCCCTCCATAGTTACTGGGATAAAAATGCAGAACATGTAAATCTAGCACTTGTTCCCTGCGTAAAGCCCTGGAACACGTAAAGCTGGTATGTGTTCCCTGCACGCAGCCCTAGAACACGTAAAGCTGGTATGTGTTCCCTGTGTAAATCTAAATGTAAATCTAAATGTAAATCTAGTTTGGGTTCCCTGCATAAAACCCCTAGTATCTCCTCCAGACAAAGCCCAGGCTACATAACCTGGCCCCTGAGGGCTTTTGTGACCCAGTTCATTTTCTTTCATAATCTTGAGATTTCTCTTCCGGCTACTGCCTTTTACCGTCCTACCTTGCAATATCCCTCTGCAGCCTTAACCCTGAGCAGTCTAGCCGGTCGCAAACCTTGCACATCTTCGGAAGATTGTGTTTTGAAACATTTCTAGCAGCTAAAATACACAGTACCAGCAAATACTCTATGGTGTACATCATATAATCTGACTTACCCTATAAGATAGCTTTAATGGCTTTCCATTTTGCAGATGAAGAAACAAAGGCATAGAGACGTTAATTTTACAAAGGAGCCAGGATTTGAACCCAGGCTCCTACATGCTAAACCTGTACATGGTAACTAAGCTTTTGGGAACCGATATGTCATCAGTCGTCCTCACAACTGGGATCCAATGCTTGTCCTTAACACAGACAAACCCCGGTATACCAATGAATGGTTGAAATTAAGATTGTAAGCATTTCAGTTACATGACCTTTGATATTGCGAACATTGAACAATAAGCAGTACAGGTGTGTCTGTCTCTCATCTATCTTGTGCACTGTCTGTGAGGATGTACAAGTATCATTGCCGCCTTGAAATGAACTGAGTTGAGTGACAATCATATGTTTGAAAGAACTAAGGGCTGAGCTTTAAATGGCACTCTTATTCCTAATCTGAATGGACAGTATTCATTTTTATAAAAACCAATGTATCTTTTTAATCATCTTATCTCTTAGTTGTATGTTCTAATAACTGATAATATTAACAGGTTGATCATTGACTCAATCAAAGTCTGGGACAGACAGACTGCCTTGAGCTTTGAGAGCTGCCTGCTGCCTGCTTTCCCTGTCAGCCTGCTTGGCTGGCACGGGCCTCCAACGACCAGAAACATTCTCTGTCTCTTGACAGTGAGCTAGCTAGTCCACCAGTTCATGCAGAAGCAGGTTTCCCAGCCATGTTAAAGCTGTAGAGAAAATAATTCCTCTTACACACATAACAACAGAAAGATTTCAGTTGCTATTTAAGTGCGAAAATAGGATGCTTCAGGAATAGGATGCTTCAGAAATAGGCATAGATATACTATGATTTCTGGAATTGTCCTTGTGGAGAATCATGGAGGAACATTCTCTTATGTTCTTTGAATAGTAGTATGCTTATTTCGTAAACCAAAGCCCATATACGAAAAAGCATTTTCTCCCACCCCATATAACTGAATGAGGAAAAAAATTAATTAATGACATGAATATTAAGAGGTTACTTATCTATTATAACACTGGGCCACAAGTTGACTAATTAAAAGGAATGCAGGCTGGAATGCTGCCACAAATCTGCTCCTTTCACTTAGAGGGGCCACAGGCTGAAGCCAGTGATTGTGCGTGACAGACTCCAGGGACAATGGTGCTGCGCACAGACCGACCATCAGATGAAGCTCGTCTGAATTACACCGACGATGGGGTGGCCTACAGGCAAACAAAATGGCCAAACAATACATAATCAAGGTTTTATTTGGTATTTCCTGCGAGGCTATCCCAGTTGCCAGGGACCATACTGTATTTTTCCCCCTTTGGCTGTATTAATTGTTGACCATGGCTGGCAGAGCCCCAAACAGGGACAGATAAGGGGGAAACTGGCATCTAGACATTAAAGCCCCAAGTGTACTGGGGGAGGGGGGCACAAAATTACAGCGTATATCAGGAATTTTCCAGCTAACGATCTGCGGATGTGGTAGTGCAAGGGAAAAAAACACCAGACTGAGCTGGCTTTGTTCGCCGAGAGAGGCCCCCGTAGCATTCTTTTTAGCTGCGCATATTTTGTCTTCATTTGTACAGTTCTAACTTTTTACTGTGTGGAGAAGCTCACTTCCAATTGGTTGGGCCTAATAATTTTATGGCAATAATTAAAGTTCATGGACAATTGTGTTTTAAGTTACATAGAAGTGGCTTCACAAAGCAGCTGAAAGCGGGACAGTTTTTTGTTGTTGTTTTGGTTTTTTTTAAGTGGCACACCATTACTGTAATGGGCGGCGGTAATTATTTTCTTTGATTTTGCAAGTTTTTTTTTTTTTTAAGGCAGTATTCATTTATGGAGACAAGCACAAAACTGTGTCTTAAAATCTTCGGCTGGGGATGGGGAGACCAGTCTGAAAGTTATTATATTGCACATTCTTAGCCTCTAAATTAAAAAAAAAAAAATTTCCCTAACTAGTTTGTACCAGAAACATCTGTGATAGGGACCCCTGCCATCAGCTACTTTGGGATTCGATTTTAAAAGTACATAAATAGTCACTTGTAGAGACTGGGTAGAGATTTGAGCTTTGTGACTGTGTTGTTTAAAACAACAGATCTCTCCTGTGCAGGCCAGGTTGGCCTCAAACTGGTGGCAACCTGTCTGCCTCAGCCTCCCAAGTACTGGAATTGCTAGCACGAGCTTTGTGATAATTTTGTTCTAATTCAGACGCGAAGATCCTTTCTCTGAAAGCTGGTAAACCTGGAGACTTCACCCTTACAGCAGTGACTGTGATATTTGTTGAAAGTGAGAGACAACATAGGTTTCCGAGGAACTTTGGTGGCATGGTAGAGAGCCATCTGGGTGCCTGGTGACCAGCTCAGTGATTGTGACACGGGCTTGAAATCTGGCTCTGATGTGTAGCTAGCTGGACTTTGCTTTAGTTACTAATATTTTCTGAACTTGTCAGGATATGGGCAAAGCACCCACAGTGATATGTGAGGCATCCACAAAACCATGGCCGACTTCAGCTGTAGTATGTCGTCTTCTTTCTTGTGAAGCCCTGGGATATCGTTGGCTTCTCAGCACATCGTAGTCTGTCTGCACTAGAGTTGAATATGTTTAGTTAATTAATCATCATTGAAATTCTATAGCAGATAGCAAGGAAAAGGTTAAATGGCCTGTAATAAGAGAGGAGACATAGCTGTTTTTACTGTTAAACACTCCTTGAGAAAGGACAGTTTTTTGATTGATTGAGGCACGTGGGCATGATGAGTGAGTGACCAGAGAACAACCTTCAGGAGTCAGTTCTCCCCTTCCACCCCATGAATCCCATGGATCTAACTCCGGTCATCAGGCTTAGTGTTGCACCTTTACCCACTGAGTGAGCCATCTCTCCAGCCCTAATAACTCCCTTCAGAAGCTCTTTAAGACCCAGATATTAGTGCAGGAAATTGCAAAATGGTACCTCTCACGTAGGTGAGAGGGAGCTGAAGGATACAGGTGGTTTTATGATGGGACAGGTGCTGCCTGTGGGAAGAGGAAACCCTCTCCTGACAGCCTGGTCTGGGACTGAGAGAGTTTCCATGGGACACCTTTAATGACTTGAACGTGCCTGACATATTGAGGCCTTAAATATTATCCCTGTTATCTTGACTTCATATTACGGTTATAGCTTCTTGTGAATAATGTATTTGAGACTAAGAAAATGTGTATGTGTGTTGTTTTTCATGAGATGTGTGCTTCATAGCATTAAGAGTAAAAATTCCTTTCCACTCAAACAGTAACAATAGTAAGTAGTCAGCTTTGCTTTACTGGAAACTGTCTTTTCATTTCGACAATTGGCACCTTCTCTTCGGCTTCTTTTTAAGTTAACAATTTAGCCTGACTTTAATTTTAAGCATGGTTCTTCCAGTTAGATCCCAAAAGGAAGCCCCACCATAGCCTGGCTTCCTATTGGCTAGCTGCGGAAGGGGCATTTCTGCATAAATTGGATGCTTCCTTCTCCACTGGAGACCGAATATGCTCATGTTTCCCAGTCCCCTGGTTTGTAAGCTTGAGTCCATTACCCGAAGCTGGAAACTGTCACACAGCACACATTGACATGCCCCCTGGGTCTGATGGCACAGTGAATACATGCTTTCTTCCTAATCCAGTATTTCTGTGGTGATTCCTCTGAAATCAGAAACCGATGTTCCTGAGAGGTGTCCTTCAGAGAAAGGTATTTCCGTTGAGCGGCTCCAGTGCACACAGAACTCAAGGAGTTAACCTGAGAGCTGCTTTGAAAGCCAGCGAAGGTCACTGCCGGCAAGAGCAAAGACTTTTAAAGCCTGCCTTCCGCACCCAGGGGATTGTAAACATTGGCTTGCGGCCACTGCACAGAACTTAGTGCTCCATGCTCACGTGCTCAAGGTTCTGCTCTTTCATGGACACCGAAGCCGCATGCTGCAGCTGCGAACCCAGAGCCCAGATCTCTCTCCTTCGTGGAACCAGAGAAATCCTGCCCTGCAGAATGCAAAAGTGCACACCTATAAATAGATGCTTTCCCGTGCAACCCTGCTGCGGCTGGCAGTCTGACTTTCTCAAGCCCAATGAATGTGTAGACCGCCCGCCCATCAGATTCCACAAGACCTGTTACCTGCCATTTGTTAGTAACTAGCAATAAAGCCCGTATCTCTTTGTCCTCTGGCTCAATCAGGGCCCTCAGATTTAAAAAAAAAAAAAAAAGCTGGCAATGAGAAAAGCGCCTTCTGCCTTGAGCCTTGCTACTTGTGTTCCCTTTTTTAAAAGGCAGAGTTCCTTGGTCACCAACAAGGGAGTGAGGCTTTGTGTATAATTTAAATAAAGTTGCCCGTAGTCTCCAGATCACAGTTGCTTGGTGAAAAGGAACCAAGGAGGTTTGGGCAGGATGTACCTATATGGGCTTCAGAGGTCTTCAGTCTGCTGTTTAGTCATTGGTCCAGTTTCATTAGAAAAGAATGGAGTTCTCAGATATGCGACTTGAGTTTCTCCCACCTGAACTCTTTAAAGTGTACATTTCAAGACTTCACAGTGTGACCAAATGGGTCCTTCTGTATCTCCCCAATACCACCAGCATCCTTCTGTGACTGGAAGTATCTTCATTGGTAGAAGAATAACATCTAACTAGCCTTGCAGATCTGTGTTTAACTTAAAATGCTTAACTTTCAGGATGCAGGAATGCTGGATCATGGTTCCCTTTCCATGTTTCTTGGTAAATATCGTCTTTTAGTTAGTCCCACACTAAACCCCATAAGGATAAAAGCCAGGCTGTGGTATTCACTACCACAGAATGTCAGGCACTGAGTAGCACTCTGAAAGTATTCAATGACTCAGTATTCAAAGCCACCACAGTCATTCTGCATTCACAAACATGGAAAAATGGTACTGGGTGTGCAAAGGTTATCATCCCAGAGGACTCCCTTGGTGATTGCCTTGGTCCCCCATATTCAGATTCCATGCCTGGGTGAGTGTGGAAAAATAGTCATGTGTCCTCTCTAGAGGGGAATGTGACAAGAGGAGCCAGAAGCTTCAGATTTGACCTTAACTAAACTTCAGGGCTGTATGATATTTCAGAATTCTTTGTCTGTAGAAGAAATCGAGTAAAACCACTGTTTACCATCTAAAACTTTTAAATTGATATTCACGCAAACATTTCAAAACATTTTTAGTTTAATTTTCTATCCAATGCCTAAAGTGTCTAAAAACTACATAAATACAGAAAGAACTGCAGACAGACATTTGAAAGAACTGGGATTTTGGTAAAAGTCAGATCTAGAAAGGTCAGAAGTGAGAAGCCTGGCATTTTTAGGTTGTCACATGTATGCACAAACGGTTGGTCCACTTGCCACCATTACAAAAGCTCGTTTATAAACCCAAATTGTTGGGTGTGGTGGCACATGCCTTCAGTCCCCACTGCTCAGGAGGCTGGGGTGTGAAGAGGGTACCGTGAGCAGCCTACAGTTTGGAGACTGCCTGGGCAATTTGATGAGACTAGAGAGGGACCGAGGAGAAAGGGAGAGGAAGGATGGAGAGAAAATAAAGTCAAATTATATTCTCCCTCCTTTTTTAAGAGTTTTATATGTTTACAGATTGGTTTCTCAAAAAGACAGGCAGTTGCAGTCCACACTAACATGAACGGCTAGAAATGTTGAGTAGGTAAGATAACGTAGAAACTGAAACTCACACATCACCGGAGGAAGGGGGTTATAGTGGTCTGAGTGCTAGCAAAACTGGTAGTGTTTGTTTACTAAGTGTTTGCCTCCTTTTTATGTGCACCCATGAGAAATGAGTGTCCACGTCCAGCAAGGGACTTCACTGTACCAGAGTCTACTGATACCCATCAACAGGGGGTTGAAAAGAAAACAGTAAATTCTGCCATATTGACAGAACTGCTGACATGCATAAATAGCATGCAGAGTTGAGTAGTAGAACCATGCGTGGTGGTGACCATATGCCTCATGGTCCTTTAGATGACATTCAAACAAAATTAATCTGGGAGGACAGGGGACCCTAAGTGTACTAGGAAGAGCACGGAGAAAGAAAGGTCTGTGGCATTGTAAATTCTAGATACCTTGTTCCAAGAGGTGATTTTGTAGGTGAAAATACCTTGTCCATGTAAATAGTTGTATATACATAAACATTATACAGTAAATTAATATCTTAGATGAATATACATACACATACTTATGAACTGATGCCAATAGTGGCTAAAATTTAATTTTTTCTCTACAAGAGGCTTTTGTTTGGCTGATTTGGTTTGGCTTTTTGACACAAGTTCTCAAAACCTGGCTGACCTGTAACTTGGCTATGTAGACCAGGCTAGAGTCAAACTTAAAGCAATCCTCCTGCCTCTGCCTCCTGAGAACAGAGATTATAGGCATGTGCTAACAGCCCACCTACCAAAATTTTCTTTAATGTAAGATTTTGAAATGGATTTTGCTGTCAAATAAATCCAGAAAATTTTTCATACCATCATAATACCCTCAAGAAAGACTATTTTTCCCCTCTATGGCTTGGTTTGTTGTTCTTTTCTGGTTTTTGTTGTTGTTGATGCTGCTATTGACTATCTTTGGTTTTGGTTATTTGATTCTGAATTTATGGGACTTGGGGAGCATTTTTGATGAGGTATTTTTCTTGATCACACATTTCTTGACAGCTTTTTAGTGGCTTCTGTATGCCAAATCCAATAGCAAGTGATATAGTTTGGATCTCCGATACCCATTAGAGCAGTGGTTTTTGATCTGTGGATCTCAGTCCCTTTGGGGGTTGTCGAACTCCCCTTTCACAGGGTTTGCATATCCGATATCCTGGATATCAGATATGTGTATCATGATACATAACAGTAATAAAATTACAGTTATGAAGTGGAATTGGACATAATGTTATCATTGGGGAGGTCACCACAACATGAGGGACTGTATTAACGGGTCCCAGTGTTCGGAAGGTAGAATACCGCTGCTCTAGAGGCAAAGTGTTAAAGACTGGCCCCCGGGGTGGGATTACTGGAAAGCTCTGGAAGCTTTAGGAGGTAGGTCTTCAGGCTACTGGGGCATGTCCATGGGAATTATTGTGGCCACCTTCTAGCTCTTTTTGCTCCTTGATTCTTTTTGCTCACAATATCCTGCTGTGACATTGCCTCACCACTGGCCCAAACGAGTAGGGCCGGCTTATCATGGACTAAAATCCTTGAACTGTGAGGCAAATAAACCTCTTCTCCTATAACTTGATTCTCTCGGGTATTGTGTTATAGTAACAGAAAGCCAACCGCACAAGTATTGGGGATCTGAACATAAGAAATGTCATTACATATAGCGTTCGGTTCTGTGGGGTAACAGAGGTGGAAATGGATTGTTGTGGTCACACCACATATCAGAGCAGGGGCTAAAAGAGGTATACTGTGGGAATATAGATCAGGGAATGTTCCAGAAGACTTTCAGAGAGGGTATCACTAGGCCCTACTTCTACTTCTATGAGAGTGCCTTGTATATTCTCTACAGTGATTATTTAAGATAACATCCATCTCCTGAAGGATAAGCAGTGCTCTGGATTCTTCACATTTCCCTAGACACTGCTGTAATCACATTCCAGCCACCAGCTTTAAGGACAAAGAAATGACCTGCCACCGATTTCTAGAAAGCAGTAGCATTCTTTGAAATGTTTGTAAGTGGAAAAAGGTCTTTTCTTTGAATTGGCTGTGAGGTCAAAGCCGAGCTTAGCATGAACTTGGATGGTACTTTTCCTTCCCTGCAGCGTCTGCATGCAGCAACCACAGTGCCCTAAGCTTAGTGCAGCTGGAGCTCGGAGTCTAGGTGAGAAGCCTGCTGCTGCCTTTTATGTTCACACATGCCTCTCTCCCAATAGCGGATGTACCTAGAAATACTTAGTGAAGTCCTTGGTATTCGTGTGGTTCTTCCTAGAAACTGAGACATGTTCAAGAGAAGCATTGCAGCCCATTAGTAGTAAATGAATTCACGTATTCTGCAATTATCTACTAATGGATTCCTTCTCAGTGATCCATTGTTCCTCTCTGCTTACAGAAGAAGACACAGAAGAATAGTTTTAAGTTCTAAAGATGTATTAAATGTGGAAGGTTTAGAATAGTGTTTAATTTCCTCTTCTGTATTTTGTGAGTTGCTAAGGATGTATATTACATGCCAGGCTCTTTGTGTGTGTGTGTGTGTGTGTGTGTGTGTGTGTGTGTGTGTGTGTGTGTGTGTGTTTCAGCAACTTTCAAATCAGATAGTAAATTCACACTGCTACCATTATACCCATGAAATTATACTATGATCTGCAAAGTTCTTAAGCCTAAATATTTGATTGGGTCTTTTGTTGGGGGGGGGGGTTAGGCCAAGAATTATGTCATAAAATAGTAAGCAGTGGTAGTAAGGCTCCCAAGCTGTGTTTTCCTTCACCTGTTCCTACAACGCCAACCGTCTTGTGTGCTGCCACGTTGTGGAGCCTGTAAGTGGGAGAGGGGTGAGTGTAAGGAAGAGCCTGACTGGAGGAACTGGTTAGTGACTTCTTTTGCAGAGGTAAGAAAATGGAAAGGGGAGAGCAAGGTTGTGAGGAAGGTTGGTGGTGCAGTAAAGTATCAACAGAGCGTGCCCACCATACCAGGCTCCTGGCCTCATGCAGAGCACTGTGGGTAAGCAGTCCTTCCCTCCCCTCTAGCCAGGACCCAGCCAGTTGCTCATCCAAGACACTAATGTCCCAACTGGCAACCACTTTAGTGAAACGATACCTTTCAGATATCGTTATTGTGGGGAAATGCCTTGTTTTTGTCAGCTCTTTGGTAAACCGACATTGTTCTAGGAATGTTGATCTTTAAAAAAGTAAATAAACAGTATTTTAAAGGGATAACTAAACAAAAGTCCTAAAAAAAATACATCTGAGCTAACTATGTTGGTGCATACCAGTAATCCCAGCACTCTGAAGACACCGCAGGGGGATCACTGCAAGTTTCAGGCCAGCTTGATCTAAATAGAAAAGTTCTAGGCTAGCCAGGGCTATAAACCCAGGATCCTGTCTCAAGAAAGAAATGTTAACATAGGTCTGAGAATAGAGCTTAGTGGTACAAAGCTTACTTTGCATGTGTGAGGCCCTGAGTTCAATTCCCAGGGACCATTCTCCCTCCTCTGAGGGAAGGAAGATCTGACATCAGTGATTGCATAGTGAAAATGAAACTGAGCATTCTCAATCCTGAGAGGCCTCAGTCCTGCTGCAGGCCTGACTCTGCCACTCTCCAGCTCCTTGCTCACAGACTTCCTCTTTCCACCTGCTCTTAACTGTTGCTGGAAGTGGTCATTGGTGCTCTCCCACAACCTTAAACTGAAGATGATGTAAAATACAAGATGCTTGGGCTGGAGAGATGGCTCAGAGGTTAAGGGCACTGGCTGTTCTTCCAGAGGTCCTGAGTTCAATTCCCAGCAACCACATGGTGGCTCACAACCATCTGTAATGAGATCTGGTGCCCTCTTCTGACCTGCAGGGTTACATGCAGGCAGAACACTGTATACGTAATAAATAAATAAAAATCTTAAAAAAAATAACATACAAGGCTACAAGGCTGGGCGTTGGTGGTGCACGCCTTTAATCCCATCACTCGGGAGGCAGAGGCAGGCAGATCTCTGTGAGTTCAAGGCCAGCCTGGTCTCCAGAGCGAGTGCCAAAATAGGCTCCAAAACTACACAGAGAAACCTTGTCTCGGAAAAAAAAAAAAAGAAAAGAAAATACAAGATGCTTAGTCCAACACAGAACTTTAAATCTGCCCCCTTCACACGTGCTTTCCTTACCTTTCCCCTTAGCCCCTTCTTTATCCTGAGATAAGAAAGAAAAAAACAAAACAAAGCTTCAGAGAAAAGGTCATCAAATCCCACAGTAGTTCCTTTTGATATTTAACAGTTCTTGTCACAAAATAGTTCCTCCTGTCTATCTAGGATCCCTAGTGCCGCAATCTAAGTCCTCCTCTGTTTTGTCCTCCGCTTTTGTTTGCAGTTTTAATCTTAACAAATGAACAGCGTGAGCCATCCTAATCTTCAAAAGCATGCCTCCTTTATTTCTTTCCTTTAAATGAGAGTGCTCTGTGCTTGGGTCTGTTTCTGGTAGCCCAGGTTGGTTGGGAGGGCTGGGTTTCTTTTGCTGTGTACCCCTCTGTGACATGCTGTAGGTGGGAAACTGATGGGAGCAGGTGCTGTGCAGTGCCCACGGAGTTCAAGGATGGCGAAGACTGTGTCCCCAGGCTTAGTTTCCAACGATGCTTGTGTCTCCGTCTTCGTTTCCAGTGGCCACATAACCCGCTGGAACTCAAGAAGTTGTTTCGCATAGTGTTAAGATGATCACAGTGCAAGGGGGTGAGAAGGCCTTGACTGCAGAGGCATTTGTTTCCACAACAAAAATAAATCATGTTTACAGTTTTCTTTGAAGTCTGAGTAATTATGTGGCCTCTCAAAGAATATAGATTTCCTTAAGAATTACAACTTTTCAGAGGAAATGGTGAACTACACAGCCTGGCATATCCTGTGTTCAGAATAATTTTCATTTCTACTTATCTGTAAAGGTTGAAGGAATGTCTACAAATATTTGCTTGGTTTCTATGGTGAAGGCAGAGAGTGATCAAGTAGTGATTGTTTATTGTCAAAATCAAAGCTATGCTATATTATATTTTTGCAAAGAGGATGGATTTGTTGCTTTGAAACATAATAGACACTTAGCAAGTTATGACTGTTTTAAGTTTCACAAGTTCGAGATGAAATTTAAACAATGCAGCTTGAAGGAAACCATGAGCCCATCAGGCATTTTGAACTTAATTTACAAGAATGAAGTGGCCCTGGCATTTTACTAAAGAGCCATCTGATGGTTAAAGATAGTGTCAGTAGACTCTCATAATGCCCAGCCTGGGTCTGGGGACACAACCCTGCTCCATACCCCATGTCCTTCTCTGGGTTGTCCTAACACCAGACCCTTCCATTCTGCTCTCTGATAGCTACTTGGACATTTGTTAAGACAGATGGGCTTTTCATCCTATGTTCATTATACTGCAAAGTGCTGGGTTTGAAAATTCTGCCTGGCTCCCTGCTCTAAAGATGCTGATTCTGGGTCAATTAAATTGTCAGGACACACTGAAGCAGATACGGTTTGGTAAGTGCTAGGATCATTTGTGTTTTGGGATGGACTAGGAAGGTGGGCTTCACAAGAATTAAGAATCCATTTCTGAGGTGAACCCTCTATTATCTAAAGGCCACAAGGCATAACACAAGGTGCATCTTTGAAAAGCCTCAAAATTTCTGAGTAAGTTGATCATGGAGTTAAGCAGAGGACCTGATGTGTTAGTCAGGGTTACTACTGCTGTGATGACACACCATGACCAAAAGCAACTTGGGGAGCAAAAGGTTTATTTCACTCACAGCTCCATACAGGTCTTGATCAAAAACAATGAGGACAGGAACTCTAGCAGGGCAGGAACCTGGAGGCAGGAGCTGATGCAGAAGCCATGGAGGGTGTGTGTTGATTACTGGCTTGCTCAGCCTGCTTTCTTACAGAATCCAAGACCACCTACCCAAGGGTGGTACCACCCACAGTGGGTTGGCCATACACGCCCCCCATCACCCATTGAGAAAATGCCCTGCAGGCTTGCCCAGAGACTGATCTTACAGAGGCATCTTCTCAATTGTAGTTCCCTCCTTCCAGATGACTCTAGCTTGTGTCAGATTGACCTAAAACTAGACAGGACACTTGGATAGGCAGTAAGTGTGCTCATGAAGAGAAAGGAAGTAAGAAGAGAAAGAAGTAAGAGTATCGAATGAAAGGGAGTGTGGGCACACTGAATTTGCAGTTTTTATGGAAGGACCGCATGGTGATGGCCAGGAGATGATCACCACTGTGGGTGTGGTCCTCTGTAGAGTCCTGGGTACAGGATGAATTTGAGGTTTCCACGTGAAATGAGGGTTGCTCATCATCTAGGTGAAATGACTGCCTGAGAGAGCAGCCACTTAAGGAGAAAGCAGGAGGAACTCTGAACCGGTACTCCACACTTAAGACCATGCAACACCTCTGGCCCCCAGTTGCCCTTCAGCCCAATAACTTGACTGTGCTTTCCTCATTTGTGGCCACACTGTCACTTGCTACCATGGTGCCTTTTAAAGAGAGAGCTCAGGATGAGCTTAACTGTAACTCATCTTGATCTAAGTATAAGGTTTGCTCTCTGCAGTGAAACCTTCTTGAGCTACCTATACTCAAACACAAATGGAAAACAAAGGCTTGGGAAGAGTGCCTCTGGGGCCCTGTAGAATTCAGACCGGCAGAGTTTCAGGTCAAGAGGGTCCCGCAGAAGCAAAGGCCAGTTGGTAGGACATCATCATACCTAATGGGAACCATGGATCCCATGGGAGCCAGGCAGCCATGGTGCTGAAGAACACTCTCCCAGGTGGTAATGGATGTATCAAAACAGAGCTGAGAAAAGCGTCACAGACACTCCATGTACCGGGCATGGAGGAGACACACAGGGCTCCACGCGTGGAGAATCTCCTGTAGAGCTTGTCCAGCTCTTGCTACATGTCAAACACTTCCTTTAGCCGCTAGTTACAAATGAATGAACGTGAGATGGCTCCATCGTGTCTGTTGTGAAATATTCTGTGTGTTCTTACTGGTATGTAACCCTTTAATAGTTTCCACATAGCAGTATACTGAGAAGACTGCTACAAGAACTCAAATTCCAATTCTTTCTTCGTATATGCATTCTAAATGTGTAATATTAAATACTTGACTTTTTGAGGCCCTTCATGAAAAGTCCATAAAATTATCCCATTGTAATTTTCGTTTCACAAACCATACCATTTTCTATATGATGAAAGCACTCATATTAAAAGACTTTTGTGTTGGCACTGAACGTATAAATGGGTCAGAACAGGGTTTGGGAAGACTTTGTAATCTTGTCAAAGATGATGTTAATGTTCCCCATAAAGTGTTGTCTGTGTTCGCAATTACGGCATGTTAAAGTGGACCCAGAAAATAGAGTAGCACTCCACAGGAATCACCAAATCAAAGGGCATGCCAGGACAGCTTATTACCCTCGCCTTGCCATTTGAGGGCCTCTCAAGATGTTGACAGAGCACCTCACAGAGTGTCCTGTCCAAAAGTCCTCCTCCACAAAGGAGCAAACAGCACTTTGTAAACTAAGGTATAAGGGGGGTGGGGGTCCTGACAGAAAACTGTAGAGTTAAGATGAGGCATTTCCAGGGAGGCCTGTTTACTGCAGCAGGATTGACAAAGATGCAAGGTTTGGATCTTCCAGCCGTCAGGTTGTCACCAATCCCCGATTCTAAGGGAAGGGGCTCAGGGAGGGGATGTCACTGGAAGGAACATGCTGCCCGAGGCAGACATTGGCATTGTGAGACAACTTTCTGGGAGAAAATCATGGAGTTAAGGGCCTGATCTCCCTTCTCCCTCTCTCTGAACTCCTGCCAAGACTTCCCAGTGGCCAGCCCCAATAAGGAACTGGAGGCATATGGCAGATAGATAGGGCTGCCTCCAGGGCAGAGATCATCCAGACAGACAAAAGGGAAGCTCTCCAGCCTGGCATTCACCAGGGCCTCTCCACCAACCGTAGCCACTGAGCGTGGAGCCCTCAGCATGGGCAGTGTCTTCAGGGTCCATGTGAAAGTGAAGTGAGCGTAAATACAAGACTGCTAAGTAGATTATTAAGTAGCAGCAGTTGACTCTGACATGTATTTTGAGTTCTCACTGGCCTTGGCTCTACTTTATCTTAAAGTGGTATTGAACTGGTTCAAAAAAAAAAATTGTGAATAGAGATCAAAGCCCTTTAAACAGATACACTGACTTGTGTAAACATCCTCGAACTCGACCCTCAGCTGCCTCTCCTGCTGCCAAAGCCATTCGGCACCTCTAGAGGCCATAATGATTGTACTAAACATGGTGTTTGCTTTGGTTCCGGCCGGCCCCAGCCAGACTCTGCCCAGAGTTCCTATTGTTATCTTTGCTTACTGGACAACTACAGTGTTAACCATAAGTAGCAACCTTTGTCACAGATTTCTCAGCCTTGATTCTTACACGTTGAGCTCATGGCTTCCCATGACTGTTTTCAAACTCAGACTTGACATGATACATTGGCTTTTAAGGATATTTTGAATTGTGGGGTGCAGAGAACTAAAATTTAGTTGTGTGTTTGAGAACTGTCCTTATTTCATATAGTAAAATCATGAAACATTTTTTATCCCTTTAGATTGATAATTAATACCTTTATGTTTGTGCAGATTTAAACTGGTTGTGCATTGGGTAGTTTTTTTTTTTAATCAGAAATTTCCAAAAACACAGAAGTATAATAATTCCTAAGAAAAACAGATGTGTACTTTGCTGCCAGAAAAATGTGTTACACTTTATTCTCAAGGACTTAAAACTAGATTTGGTCTCAATAAAATGTTTTAAGTCATACAGAATTTTGGGTTTTAAAATTATAGCAACTTGATAGGAGAAGTGAAGGAGTCTGGATTAGGCAGTATACAATAGGCATATAAAACAAGATGTTGATGCTGGAAAAGATGGGTGTGTGTGTGTGTGTGTGTGTGAGAGAGAGAGAGAGAGAGAGAGAGACAGAGAGAGAGAGAGAGAGAGAGAGAGAGAGAGAGAGAGAGATGCATAAACCAGAGGATGACTTTTTAGAAACTGTAACTTTATGTCTATTATAAAAGGTGGTACTTTGTTACTTTTTAAAAGTAGGCCCTGGGATTATCCTTGTAGATCCCTGGACATTTGCCTAGTGCCATATTTCTCTTTAAATCTGTAACTTATGCCTCTATTAAGGTAACTCTTTTGTTGCTCTCATTTATTTAATCATCCCCCCCGTAACCAATCTTCCAGATCTACCATGTTCTCCCATCCCCTCTGTGTCTCCCCTCCTGTGTCTCCCACTTACCCCCTCCTTCCCCATGCTTCCAAATTATTCAGTAGATATTGTGCCTTTCCCCTACTCTGGGAAACCATGTATGTCTCTCTGAGGTTCCTCCATGTTCCGAGCTTCTCTGGTGGTAGGGATTGTAGACTAGTTATCATTTGCTCTATGTCTAATTCCATGCATTTGTGAGTATATAACATGTTTGTCTTTCTGTGTATGTGTTACTTCACTCAGATGGATTCTTCTAGTTCCATCCATTTCTTTTATTCTTTTTTCTACTGAGTAATCCTCCATTGATTAATTGTATCACATTTTCTGTATAAATTCTTCAATAGAGGGGGGAAAATGTAGGCCCTGGGTACCCTCGGGATTATTCTACTTGAGAATTAAATAGAAAGGTAAATCTTAACAACTCAATTTCTTTTCCACAAGAATGCCAGCAATCAATGCTTCTTTAGATACATATTGTTAGTTCAAATAGAGTGTGAATATACTATAATTCCTCATCATTTTGATTGGTGATGGTTTGTACAGAGACTATGAAAGCCTTTGCTTGAGAGAAGTTAGTAAGACTTACTAAGTGAGAGTTTTAGCTTTGTCACTGCCGTCATTATGTGGATGTCTGTAGTAAGTGGCATTCCATACAGAGCATTGGCATGACCGTGCTGGAAAGCAATGGCAAGCCATTGTGCAAGGAAATAATTTGACACCAAATGGCAGACTCACAGTACAGTATTTCCAAATAAGTTTCAAATCATGCCCACTAGTGGTTTAATTTCAGCCTGCCTTTACCTGTGGATTCATGGACATTTGGCACTAATGGTTCTCCATGAGCTTTCCAGGAGCGTGCAGATCATCAGATAGCCCTTGCCTGGAATCCCAGCCTTTCTCAGCTGCATGCTTTGGGCCAACCATCTGAAATTCTGCCTAAAGGAAAACAAACTCACACCCCGAAACTGGTTCCCACCCTGTGCACATACAGGTGTCCACTGCAAGCTTGATGCCTGTGTCCCTACAGACATCGTTCTAGGCACACTGTGGTCACTATGTTCACACCTACACATAACATTTTTACAAAAATCAGAACATACTGCAGCAGAGCTCAGAGTTGATTGCTTGCTCAACACTATTCATGGACATCTGCCCTGTGTGAGCAGGATACACAAGATGAGAACAATCCCATTCTTCTTCGAAAGATAAATAATGCTCTCCTAGTGGTCATTACTGTGGCATAAACATCCTTAGGAATGACTGTTTGTTTAGCAGTCTAAATATTTCTGAGAATGCTGGATCTGGAACGTGTACTATTAATTTTATAAGTGGTGTCTTAACTACCCTTAAAGATTTGTGCAAGTTTGCAGTTTAAAACTTTCAATAATACTGTTCTGCTACTTTCTTCAAGTCAGCCCTGTCCCATCCAGCTCAGAACAATTTCATTGCATAGTCTTATCCCCCCTCCCCGCCTCATGTTTGGTGGTTTGTATTGCTTATGGATTGACTTCGCCCATTTTCTAGTCGTATTGTTTTCTTATGGGTTTATACAAGTTCCTTCAGCAGTATGATGTTAAATCCTGGTTGACACCCCTGTAGGTAAGTTGAACCCTATAAATCAGTCTCTTTCTGGACTTTATTTGGTGTTTTTTGTCTTTGTCGCCTCTTGGTTTATTTCTTTGGGTTCAGAGTTGTTTTTTTTCCCTAATATCACTGGGTCTTCTTACTTTTTGTATTGTTATCTTTCTCATAGGCCATTTTCACCTTGTCAGGATTTGTCGTGCCATTTATTTAGTGTTATGTTCTTCAACAGCAGCAGTATGTATCATTTTTTTCTTTGTACCGATTTTACAGTTTTAATTCCTGTTTTACCTTTTTTTTTAATTGCTGAATGAATATGCTGTTTTCTTACATTTTACAGCTGAATTAACTAGGACTTGTATTTTAGTCCGTGTGTACCATATAAATTCTCGTTCTTTTACTACTATTGTATCATCATAAATATTATTTGACAAAAATGTGAGGCCAACACATTATATAGATGAAATATAAGCCTTTAGAAGCTCTAGGGGGAGAGATGGGATGGGGGGGGGCAGTGGTAAGGCCCAGCCCGCTTCAGAACTGGGCAGTTACAGCAAAGTGCAAAGACTTATATGACATCCAGCCTTGTTAATGGAGATTGTGCTTGATGCAGGGTGTTCTTCCACCCCCACGGAGCAAGCAGCAAGCAGGTGTCATCATAAAGAAACAAAAATAAAGCCAACAAAGTAGAAATGGGACAGGTGACAGTCCCTGCTGGTAATAAATAGAATAACTCAGCCATTAAAAAAAGGCTGTGAGCTGGGCTGTAACGTAGTGGTAGGATGCTTGTTCCTTTTATATAAGGTCCCCAGTAGTGAAACACACAAGACAGCTGTAAATAATCTGGTCATCTGGAAATATTGGGACACTTTTCTAGATTATTTACTCTTCCAAGTTTTGTGCTCTTTCTTCCAAGTTTTGTGCTCTTTTTTTTTTTTGTTTTGTTTTGTTTTGTTTTTTGAGACAGGGTTTCTCTGTGTAGCTTTGGAGCCTATCCTGGTACTTGCTCTGGAGACCAGGCTGGCCTCGAACTCACAGAGATCCCCCTGCACCTGCCTCTGCCTCCCGAGTGCTGGGATTAAAGGCATGTGCCACCAACACCCAGCTGCATGTGAGTTTTTAAAATAAATAATATAGCTAAACTCCCGGCAAACCTGACAGATATGAAGAGAGAAAATCTAAAGGGGACACACACACACACACACACACACACACACACACACACACACACACACACACACACACACACTAGTTCAACCAAAGAAGCAGCTAAAACTAAGATAGTAAGAAATACTGCATACAGATTTAAGCCAATACAGTTTAAAATTGAGATTAAGACGTTTATAGAGAAATCTTTGATCATAATCAAAGCTGATTAATGAAGAGGGTGAGACATGAATGAATCAATAACCAAGAAGAAATTTAAGCAGTTGCAAAGACACACAGCTGACAAAGATGTAGACCTGAAAGTGTAGTCAATGAATTTGCCTTTCAGAGGTTCATTTATTTTTGTCTTCAGTGCTTCAAGAATGAAGAAGAAAGTGGAATGGTTGCATATTCCTGATGTCAAAACAGGCTACTCTCTTTGATGAAAATATTAATATCCTAGGCAGACATTTGTGCACAGTTCATAAGAGTATCAAGAGGATAATATGCAGTGATTAGGAATGGTTTGCTCCAAGAAGGCAGAATTGCTGCAGTATTAGCAAATGTAGTGTTGTGTCTGTCATTATAAAACAAAGAAGAATCACATGGCCACTATTAATAGACATTTTAAAAGGATCAGATAAAAATCTCTGTGTATTTTTGAATGGTAAGTAAATTTTAAAATGAGTAGAAGGAGAAATTCCTAGGTCTATCAAAATGTTCTTATCCTTAATGTTGAAATATTTTAATGATTGTAGTAGATCCTGCCGACTAAAGTATTGAACATGAAAATAGTGTTGCCACGTTTACTAGGGTGAGACACCAGAAATCAGTTTCCTCGGCGCATCTTAAAATAACAAGGCATGCATGTGGTATGATGATAGGCTTTATTTTGTTTTGTTGTTGTTGTTTTATTTGAATTAGAAACAAGATTGTTTTGCATGTCAATTTCAGTTCCCAGGCCCTCCCCTCCTCCCCTACTACCCCCTCCCAACTAACAGCCTACCTATCACATATCCTTTCTGCTCCCCAGGGAGGGTGAGGCCTTCCATAGGGGGGGTCATAAGAGTCTATTGTATCCTTTGGGATAGGGCCTAGGCCCACCCCTGTGTGTCTAGGCTCAGAGAGTATCCCTCTATGTGGATTGGGCTCCCAAGGTCCACACCTATGCTAGGGATAAGTACTAAACTACTACGAGGTCCCATAGATTTCTGAGATTACCTCACTGAAACCCATGTTCCTGGGGTCTGGATCAGTCCCATGCTGGTATCCCAGCTATCAGTCTGAGGACCAAGAGCTCTCCCTTGTTCAGGTCAGCTGTTTCTGTGGGTTTCAGCAGCTTGGTCTAGACCCCTTTGCCCATCACTCATTCTTCTCTGCAACTGAATTCCAGTTCAGTTCAGTGATAGTTGTGGGTGTCAGCTTCTACTTCCACCAGCTGCTGGATGAAGGCTATCGGGTGGCATATAAGTCAGTCATCAATCACATTATCAAGGGAGGGCATTTAAGGTAGCCTCTCCTCTGTTGCTTAGATTGTTAGCTGGTGTCATATGTGTAGATCTCTAGACATTTCCCTAGTGTCTGATTTCTCTGTAAACCTAAAATGTCTCCCTCTATTATGCTATCTCCATTCTTGTTATCGTGGATTCTTCCCCTGACTCAACCTTTCTGCTCCTTCATATCCTCTACATCCCTCCTCTTCTCCCCTTCTCGTTCTCCTAGCTCCCTCCTCCCTCTTCCCATGCTCTCAATTTGCTCAGGAGATCTTGACCCTTTCCTCTTCTCCAGGGGACAATGTTTGTCTCTTTTAGGGTCCTCCTTGTTTCCTAGCTTCTCTGGCAGTGTGGATTGTAGGCTGGTAATCCTTTGCTCTATGTCTAAAATCCACATATGAGTGAGTAATACCATGTTTGTCTTTTTGTGACTGGGTTACCTCCCTCAGAATGGTTTCTTCTAGTTCCATCCATTTGCCTGCAAATTTCAAGATTCCATTGTTTTTTCCACTGAGTAGTACTCCATTGTGTAAATGTACCACATTTTCTCTATCCATTCTTTGGTTGAGGGGCATCTAGGCTGCTTCCAGTTTCTGGCACAAATAGTTTCAGCACAAATAATGCTGCTATGAACATGGTTGAACAGATGTCCTTGTTATATGAATGTGCTTCTTTTGGGTATATGCCTAAGAGTGGAATTGCTGGATCTTGTGGTAGACTCATTCCGATTTTCTTGAGGAGTCGCCATACTGATTTCCAAAGTGGCTGTGCAAGGTTAGGCTTTATTTTTAATTGAGGCAGATGAACAAATAAAGTTGTGCCTTCACAATGTATGTGAGGGGTGTGTGTGTGTGTGTGTGTGTGAGAGAGAGAGAGAGAGAGAGAGAGAGAGAGAGAGAGAGAGAGAGAGAGAGAGAGAGAGATATTTTGGTGGAATCAGCTGGAATTTGGTGAACAGTTTGCATCTGACCAGTGTTAACATTGTGTCAGAAATAAAGAGGTGCTCCTCCTCCTATGTATGCTAGTAAAATAAAAGTAAATTTTGCCCAGTTGCCTTCCTAGGACTTACTGCCTTAAAAATCACTATTCTGGTATTAACAACCTAGTTGTTATAGACAGACTCCGTACTGTAATAGGCGTTTACAGGCATACAGTGGATAACGCCTTGTCCAGAGGAATCAGGAAGGAATCGTGAACTGTTGAGAGGTAGCAGTGAGTGCAGAATGCTGGTGGCAAGCTACTGGGCCTTGTGAGATGACTAGAATCTCCACACATAGAGGGAGGAAGCAAAAGCTTCTTGAGCTGAGAGAACAGAATGAATAAATGGGTGGTGGCAAGAGCTGTAGGCTGTTACATAGACCCTCGGTGCTCGAACCTCGCTAAACATTCCCTCAAGCACATTAAAAGAAGAAAAATAAGAAACAAACAAGGGCCCTCTAGTTGGTGAGTTAGCATGATATCAGAACCCCTTGGTTTCTCTAAAAGTTTCACAGATGGTTCCATTCACCGTCAGGGTTGAAAACAGTGATGCAGTCCAGTGTTTGACTAGAGTGTCAGGGGTGTCAAAGCACTGAGAGAGGTGCCAGAGAGGACAGAGCCAGGTGATAGCCAAGATAACATTGTTTTGGTTCCGTTTGTATTCAAGTTTTATTTCTATTACATTACCACAATTCTTCCTTTTTTTTTTTTTTTTGCTATTATTTCAAGATAGGTTCTCAACTATGTGTCGTAGGCTGGTTTTAAAACCCATGACACTCCTCCTGCCTTAGCCTCCAGGTGCTAAGATTAGGCATGTGCCACTGTGGCTGGTGTCCTCCTCTCCATTAGATGTCAGCCAGGTGTCCCTTAAATAAAATTGACTCCTTGGTGAATTTGAAGCGAAACATGAGGTGAAGAGGTGAGAACTGCCAGTGTTGCTGTGTGCCCGCCTCCAAAAGTTAAAACAACGCCATTTTGTTGTTGCTCATATTCTTGTAGGTTGGCAGTCTTTAGTCATCTGGGGGGCAAGCTGGCCTCAGTTGTCTAATATTGTTGGCTCACAAAGCTCTCAACTGAGAGCCTAGCAGGGGCTGTCAGGGCGTCTTTGTGGGCATCTTGCAGCAGAATCACTGCTGGGTCCCTAGCAGAAGCACTGTAAGAGCAAGCCCTTGAAAGGGCCAGGCTACAAAACACCCTGTGAACTGGGCTTGTTAGCCTCAGACATCACTGCCATGTTCTCTGGGTCAAGCAGCCCGCTTTCAGTGAAAGCCAAGCAAACTCCATCCTGTGCGGGGAAGAATGTGCAAGGAGAGGAAATGGATGAGGGACATTTTTAGAGACTTGCTACCCCAATGTCACTGCACCAACTAACACAGGGTCAAAGCGCACGAAGCCAGTATTTCAGGAAATCTAGATAGTAATGAAGACAAAGCAATGAGAATAAAGGGATCTGAATATTGTAAAGTGTGGGTTAAAATATGTGGAAGCTGTTGATGGAATATCTGACAGTAAAGAACACACCCTTACTTCAGATATCTGGACAACATCTGCCTTTCTTCTCCAGAGCAGAGACGCACATGGCCCCCTCTTCACACACAAATCTAGAGCCTTGACCTGGTGTTTTAAGCATTACAGTTGTGTTTCTTTAATCTGTTCTCTGTTCGGTGGTTCTGTGATTGCAGCTCTGTCTTCACACTTGGGTGCATTCTCTCTGGTTTTTCCTGGGTTTTGGTTGCTGAAACAAGCGGCATGGAAGGGAGTTTGTTTTGATTCCCCATAGCGTCATATTCAGAACAGCTTTGACTCGGCCTGGGAGGCTCTGTGCGCTTCAGGGTCATCCTCCAGCAGCCCTTGGAGTCTCCTCGTTTCCTTATAGTAACTTGGGGATTGAGCCATCACATTGTTTTCCACGTGTTGTTTTGAAGTCTCATAACAGAGTTTTTGCTTTGTTTTATTTTTTTTTTACTTTGCTTTCTGAAACTTGTGTAACTTGCCATTCCTGGTCCCATTCAGTCAGTCTGAAATGGGAGTCCAGGATGTGGGATGATGCAATTTCCGGGCCTATGAACGCGTCCTGCACACTTCATGTTGTGGTCATGCTGTTACCTTGATGTATGGGAATGTTTTATGAACTGGATCTTGCCCTTGAGCCACACAAGACTGGCATGTAATCCAACAGCTGGCCTCCTCAGTAATGCTCAGATTCCTTTGCTGTTGCAGGTTGTCACACTGTGGTACCGAGCCCCAGAAGTCTTGCTCCAGTCCAGCTACGCCACCCCCGTGGACCTTTGGAGTGTCGGCTGCATATTTGCAGAAATGTTTCGCAGAAAGTAAGGACTCCTTTTCCTCTTTGAATAATCGGTCTTTTAAGTGGCAGCGTGGCATTTCGGTCCCATTTGAGGTCATGGTCAGACCCAACTGTGATTGGTCCTGTCCTAGGTCCACATTCTGTTTGAGGAGCAATCCCCGGATGCCTTACTAGTTAACTTGAAGCATCTTTCGGTACTAGCAGTGAAGAAAGACCCTCAGGGTGGACTTTATCCCCAGGAGGATGATCGGGTGTTTATAATCTAATAAAGCTTACCTGAAGATCAGAGTGCAAAGCTAGCCCCAGCCATAGAGGCCAGGCAGTGGTGGTACACAGCTCTTATCCCGGCACTCAGGAGACAGAGGCAGATGGCTCTCTGTGTAGCATGAGAGTGAGTCAGTCTAAAACAGAAACATAACTCACACCTTTAGTCCCAGCTCTGGGGAGGTGGAGACAGGAGTGATATGACTGGGCGGAGAGGAACTATAAAGTGGGAGGAGACAGGAACTCGGGGCAATCTCAGGGAGTCTGAGGAGCAGTGCAGTGGAGTCTGAGGTTCGGTGGATCCCCTCTTCTGTCTGGGTATTGGTAGAGGTGAGAACTCTCTAGAGGCTGGCAACTTTGCTTTTCTGATCTTCAGGCAAGCTTTGTTTATTATATCATAAACAAAATATCACCACAGTCAAGGCTATGAAATACACAGGGGTTTTTAACAAAAATTCTAATGGTGGAAACTGTTGGGGGAGGGGATTAGGTGTTTTTATTAAAAAGGCAAAGTCTTATATATTTGGTTGTAAGCCTAGCCTTTAACAGCTGAGATATCTCTCCCTAGTACACAGATGCTTTTAGGAAACTCAACTTAGAGGGATGCTCTCTCAGTCTAGACACACAGGGGAGGGCCTAGGCCCTGCTCCAAATGATATGACAGACTTTGAAGATCCCCATGGAAGGCCTCGCCCTCCCTGGGGAGCAGAATGGGGATGGGATAGGGGGTTAGTGGGGGGGAGGGGAGGCAGAGGAAACTGGGATTGACCTGTAAAACAAGCTTGTTTCTAATTTAAATTAAAAAAAAAAAAAGGTGAAGGCAAGGTGGCCATGAGTGGTGCTTCACAGCACTGACAGAGTCCCTCCACATGGAGGAGAGATCAGGTGTATTTAGCCACTATAGAGGGACAAAATAGAACCTCGGATATAGAAATCAAAATCGAGGTTTTCGGGTCGATGAGATGCTCAGTGAGCACTTGCTGCCAAGCCTGAGGGCCTGAATTTAGTCCCAAGACACACATTGCACATGAAGAAAACTGACTCCCCGGTCCCCTGACCTTCATGGGTCTGCTGTGGCATGCCCGTGCACACAAAGTAAAATGCATGCTTGAAATGGAGATTTGCTTAGAAGGGGGAATCTAATGATCTGCAAGGATTTTGTGTGTGCTCGGTGTGTCCCAGTGTCTACCACGCATTGGAGATGTTCTCAGCAGTGGTGGGAGAGCTGCGTGATGTCCGGGGCCACCTGCATGTGAAAGCTGTAGTTCACATGACATTCAGGTCACAAAAATAGGCAAGCAGCACGATAAAATCCTGTCAGGAAAATAAACAGAGGGCTAACTGTGATCTCTTCTTTGCTATTCTTGTTTCCCTCACAAGAGGTGAGTGAGGAAGCCGAGTGCCTGCCCACTGAGCATATGCAGAAGATGGCTCTGTGCAGCCTCTTTTCTGAGGAAAGAAGTGGTTGGCCATTGTGGCTTGCCGTTTGTTACAGCCAGAGGAAGTGTGTGCGGTGAGCTTTGTGAAGGGCTGCCAGACCTCGGCAGAATTCACTGTGCCGCACAGATGGGATCGTGGCAGAGACACACCTGATGGTACAAACAGTGTTTCCTGCTGGCCTACTGTGTGTCCAGAACATTGCCAGTTTTCCCTTGCATTTCCTTTTCTAACCCTTGATGGAAGAAGAAAGGGAGTCCAGTAAATTCTAATCTAGTAACGATTTACATAAAATAATAATGATAAACAAAAAAACAAGGGAAGGAATAAAAATTGCTGTGACTATCAACCAGGCTAGTAAGTAGGGCTTAGGACACTTGAGGGAAAAAGGCTTGTGTACCTTGCACGCATGTGAAGTTCAGAAGTCTACCTCGGTGTCATCCACATTTTGTTTTGGAGACAGGCAGTCTCACTGGGTTAGCTGATTAAGCTAGGCTGACTGACCCCAGGGGTCCCACCTGTTTCCACCTCCCCAGCCACAGGATTGCACACGCTTGCCATTTTCTGCTTTTTCTGTTGGTGCTGGAGGTGCCTGTGTCTGCTAGACAAGCACTTCACCAACTAAGCTGTCTGTTCCGTCTTTCAGTAAGTAGTGTATGAAAGTGTGGTCCCTGGGTGGCGCTTTAGACCTTTCTTAGAAATGTGAATTCTTAGGACCCATCCTACACGTCCCGAGTTGGGATTCTGGGGCTAGATTCTGTCTCCCTGTGTTTTGGTGATCCCTTCACTTGATCCTAATAACAGGCTAAGAACCACTAGATGGGATGATGGTGTGGCCAGAAATGGGCAGTACTTAAAAACGTGTGTCTCCACACTCTCTTGGGGCTCTGATTCATCGATGAGTTGGGTCATGAATCTTGTCTTTTACATGTGCCTTGGCTGATTCTTTCATCCATCAAGAGTGGAACCTATTAGGTTAAGGGTCAGGCATTGGATTAAGACCTAGAAGTAGAGCTTGGTAGAAGTCAGGACAGGTGTCCAGGCTATCCAGGGAATAACTCAGTTCTACAAGTCAATTAGAAAAATGTTCACTGGAATTATATTTATGAGGCTAGAATTTTCCTCAGTGTAAAAATGGAGTCCCTATTTTGGGGGTGGAGAAGTCGGTTATTTTTCCACAATACTACTAGATTAGCCGTGATTGGTGATTTTAAAAGCCTATTTTTGAAGATGCCAAAAGATAAAAACTTAAGATACTAGATTAGTAAGATTCTGGCTATATCTTTAAAAGTCTGAGTGGCACCCACCTATGGAACTGTTCAACCCAAAGTTGCACTTTTAAGTCTTCCACATATTTATTTACACCTAAGTGATTAGTGTAAACTGATAACCAGCTTCCCAGCCTAGCTTACAGGCTCTTGAATAATTTGGAACATACATGAAACATTGTATTGCTAGTTCATTGCAACCTTTTTCCTATAGGAAATCTTCCTAATGTATTCCAATTCACCATGACAAGAACACCCCTCTTCCCACCTCAGAATTAGGACTGAGAAAGGCAGCTCACGAAAAGTCTTCTTGGTGATGGTGGCAATCCTCTATTTTGCTGGGAGAGTAAGATACTAGGTAGAGACCCATTGGCTCCTCAGATTATGGTCACAGGAAAGTACCCTTTCTCCTACATAAAGGTTGAGAGGGAAAAAAAATAAATGATTGAAGGAGGAAACAGACGCAGAAACTGGGTCCTAAAGCTAAACAGAATAAATCTAGACCAAACACCTAACCTTCCTAGGATAGCCCTGTCCCTGGTTGCCCCTGCTGGTTTGACTGTGACCTTGAGCATGGATGTCGAACTTTGGACTTAGTTTCTGCTCAGTTCTCACTGACACTACCCAGGTATGCAGGCACGGCGTGCATCATACTTAGGTCAGAAGTGTCCTGGTACTCCAGCATCGCTGGGATCCAGCGGACTCCTGATGCTGTGTAGATCCTACTGAGAACTCAAAAACCCAGGATCCCGAAAGCGTACTCTTTGATTACCGCAGGCTAATCTAAGTCTGGGAATACTGATACCTGTCCATTTTGTGTTCCTGCTGGTTGCAGAGGCAGTAATTTATACAGCGTATCATCTTTAGTACCGCTGCTATTTTTGCTATACCCTTATGGCAGCTTTATTGCAGTTTACTTACCTTTTTTTACTTCCCTTAATCAGCCTAGTTTTTTATTTAGCCTCACCCTAAACAAGAATATGTAAAGCCATAGCTTTGGTAAACTGGTTATTTATTTGTCTGATAGACATGAGAGTTGGTGTAAATATCAAGATGATTAGAACGTGGTCCATGTCCATCATCATTTAAAATGACCTCACCCATGACCAGCTGAGAACCAGCTGAGAATGCCCAACATGAGAACTCTGTAACACAACTCCCTCTAGAATGGTTACTGTGTAAGAGGCCCACTCTTGAGGGATGACTGGCTGTCTTAAACCCTAGTGGGTGTGTGATGTGTTTGTTAAGCAGACCTGGCTTATACAGAATGGGATACTGTGGGTTGGTATAAGAAAACTGTTTGGGGGGGTAAAGAATTCTCAGTGAAAGCTTAAAAGTCACATCCTGGTTATTTATTTAAGATCTTTGAGGAATAATCATTTTTGCATAAGCAAAACTTGCCATCTTACACAACCTGGGGAGAAGAAAAGAAGCCAAGGGAGTTAACCACCCATGTTCTGACAGGCCCAGGTGCAGGGCCTTCACACACATTATTTCACCAGGCCACATTCAGAGGCCCAGTATCCAGAGGATAGCAATATGGACTCTTTCCAAATAGAGTGAATAACTTTCTCAGGAACACCAGCTATTACATGTCGGGGGGTAGGGGGGATCAAAGTCTGCTTGACGCTGTAGCCTTTGATTTTTCTGCTCTGTTGGTTTTGCTCCTGATACTACCAAACATATGAAGCCTGTGTTGTTGTTGTTTTTTTTTTTCCTGGAGTATTTTATGTATTGCTACAAGAGAACAGCAATGATATTTTAGAGATGGAAAAACAGATGACACATTCAATGACCTTGATTTCCAGTCTCCTTAACATTGGAAAGATTGATTGATCCTCATTAGTGTTATCAAAAGATACATGCTTTCTATTCTAGAATTGATACCTAGGAAATCCAAGCTTAATAAAGAAGTCTTAGAGCAGATGGTTGCCAAAGAGCCAGAGAGTTAAATACCATCTGTCACTATTATCTGAGTTTAATAATTGCCTGCACTGACCCACAGAAGCGTTCTACAAAATGGATTAGAGCTAGGTTTTTTTAATCTTCCTCCTCTGGCTCTTTGTAAGTGACCCATCTTAACATAACATTGAGTTGTATTTTATGCTAAAACAGTCAGAAATTTGCTCTGTAGCCATATAGTTAAAATGATGGGAGGGCTGGAGGGAGATGTGTGGGGTGGGATGGTATTTAACTATGTGATGAAATAAATTAATAATCTCAGCTTTCCATGTATCTATTAGTTGCCTTGCCGTTCTAGCCAAAACTGGTAGTTTATGGTTTAAAAGTTCTGGGGTTTTCCAGGTTAAAGCAAAGTCATAAAAAGAGAATGCACATTGAAAAAGAATAAAATGCTGCTGATTCTTTGAATATGGAGATTGTGGTGAACAGATAGTGATTCTTAGAAATACTGGGTTGCCAGCTGATCCTTAGCTACGAAATGCCAAATGCCACCAAGAAGAATATAACAAAAACAGTCACTGTTAGCAGGAAACAAACAAGACTTCATGGTTTTACGGTCCCTCATCTGGTGGCCTCTCTAGACTTGTCGTCATTGACTTCTATGAATTAAATGCCCAGCAGAAGACGCTACCAGTTTCTAATGGTCTTTTGTGGCTCCAATGGCCAGTGAGCAAATGTCTAAGCCATTACTCAGTGCCTTGCCAATTCTCCCATTGCTTGCTGTGTTGGTGGATCTCCAACCCTGAGTATGCTCCTAGTGACATCAAGGAAATGGTACTTAACTGGCTGCCCAGATGCCCAGGCACCAGGTGAGAAAATCTTCCACCTCAGGCTGAGGTGACATGTATGAACATGTGTGCAGGGTTCCAGGCATTAGCACAGCTGGACTTTCTGACGCCTCTCTTCTTGGTCTTTGTTTAAAGAACCATCCAAATGCTTTCTTATGGGCAGGGAAATGTCAGAGATGGTACCCAGGTGAAGGGGCCCAGTCTTGGTAGAGTGATGGATGGCATGTCCAGGAGAGTTCTGCCTAAGGGCAAGCAGATACTTTCACAGTGGCCTTGTCCTGAGAAGCCACTGGGTCTGGGCTTGCAGACAGCTTCACGGCTCTCCAGCTTATTAAGCCTCGCCAGTCTGGTGTCCTGGCTCTCTCTGTGGTCTTCTCCACAGACAAAACTTCACCTTCCCTAATATTTAGTTATCCTGTCGTCAGACCATTTTCTCTTTATTCTCAGGTTCCCATGCCTGTTCTTAGCAGCCAACATAGCCGTTCTGGCTCTTTCTATGTCTGTTAATCTCTCTACTCTGCGTCTTGGAATCCTTTCTCTGCAACGAATCACCAGCTGCCCTGGGCTTTTTCTCATGGTGCCGTCATTGTCGTCACCTCAGCTTTTCCTGTGTGTGTGTGTGTGTGTGTGTGTGTGTGTGTGTGTGTGTGTGTGTGTGTGTGTGTGTGTGTGTGTACACGCACTGTTGTCTCTGAGAAGGGAACCGTGGTATTATTATCCATCTGCTGCCCTGGGGAGTGATTCTGCCGGTCTGAACATACTTGTGCCTTCTTTTTAACACTCCCAACTCTGAGTCTTAATTCCATCAACCACAGGGTTTTAGCATAGAGCCACGTGCTACAGAGCAAAAAGAATTTCACGTGGTGGGAGACAGAACGGTGTAAAGGCCCCAGTTGGCTCAATCCAGACCTGCTCAGCCTATGCTTTCCATGTCTCCACCAACTAGCAGTAAATATATAGTGACTATTGAGGGAGATTTTGGATTTGCACCCATTCCTCAGAGAAGTGCCCCTGAAGGAGTGTCTTCTAAGGCAGTGGTTCTTAGCCTTCCTAATGCCTTCCTCATGTTGTGATGACCCCAGCCATTGCTACTTCATAACTGTAGTACTGTAATTTTGCTAATGTTATAAATAGTAATGTAAATATTTTTGGAGGTAGAATTTTACCAGAGGGTTGTGACCCACCGGTTGAGAACTACTGGTCTAAATCGTCCGTGATTAAAAAATTCTGCTTATGGACAGAAATAAGGGCAACTCGGGCACATGTACTTGCTCAGTGCCTGCTAACTAGCTCTCTACAGGCGTGGCCTGCTAACTAGCTCTTTACAGGCGTGGCCTGCCTACTAGCTCTTTACAGGCATGCCCGTTTTCCTCCATTCCCCTTCCCTTGGCAGACCCAGTCCCATGCCAGGATTCCCTTTACTTCCAACTGTTAGTATTTAAGACCCAGCTGATCCCCACACTCCCAGCCCTGCATTCTGCCTCACCTCCAGTTTGTTGAGACCAGTACAGCCATCCAAGTAAGTTCCTCCTCTCCCTCTCTGTCAACGCAGAAATCCGTTTTCTACTTCTCTTTTCCTTCTCTATCTCCCTCCTGTCCAGGCAAATTCCAGAACTGCGTTCTTGGCATTTCGTCTGTGATCCTTTTCTGATTTAGTAGAGTCTACGTCCACTAGCTCTCAACTCTCCATATCATAAATGACCTTTTTTCTACTTCCCAAGCCCCCAGCCTTTCTCCTTCCCTTCATGGCCAAACTTCTTTAAAGAATACACATACATGAAGCACTCACTTCTTTGCCTTTGCCTCATCTTTTAGTCCTTTCCAGTGACAAAAATGACAGGTAGAGTCTGGCAAGATGGCTCGATGGATAAAGGCATTTGGCTCGAAAGCCTAAGTTTGATCCTCAGAACCCATGTAAAGGCAGAACAAGCAAACAATCTGCAACGTTGTCCTCTGATCCAAACATGGGAGTCACTCTACACATCACCATGGACGATAATAATGAATAAAGTGATATTTTGTAAAGTAATGGGTGACGCTTTAGGTTACTTACTGAGAGTCAACTGCTGTATCCGGTGGTTTAAAATGTAGTTTCATCTCAATCTCAGAGCAGCTTCATGGGGTTCTGTTGCACCTCGGTTTACAGGTGCAGCACGGAGGCCAGCAAGGTTCAGTAGTGCAGAGCACCACGGCCTCCTTCATCAGTGACGAGAGGAGGCTCTGAACCCAATCACATCCTACTGCAAAGTCCCTCTGGCACGCAAGAGGTAGACAAAGTTCTCCTTGGTACGTCAGGGATCTCCTTCAGCTTCTCACTTGTCGCCTGCAGCCTCTGAATGTACCCCCTCTCACTCTGTGAAACCTGCCTGGCTGCCTGTTGGTGACGGGCACATTCCTGGGTACCTTGGCCTCTGTCCTCCTCATCAGCTTCTTTTCATCTCCCGTGTCCCAAAGCTACATTTTTAAGTTTATTTAGACAGGATGAAGATGGCCCTCAGGTGGGCTCCGGTTCTGTGAAAACCCTGACGGACCTCGTTTGCCAACCCCATACCCCCAAGGCACTTTTGGCTTCCGTGGCCCCTGGAATCTGCTTCTTCTCCTTCTTTATTGTAATGAAATACGCTTCTGCCACATGGGTCCTCAAAGTCACCTGAGAGTCATCTTCGTCCAAGTCTCATGGATTGTCTATGCTGGGTCTCTTGGACCTTGCCCCTTCCACCCTTAAAATAGGCCCCTTCTGTCGCCCTAAAATACGTCTTTTTTTAACACCTGGGACAGTCACTTGCCAACTCTGCTCCTCACCAACTTGTGTCTATGATGAATCCATACTCCTATCAAAGTCGTCATTATGTGGTCCTACAGTGTGTCTCAGGGTTTTCCTGCTTAGAAAAGCCCTGCTGTTGGAGTTGGAGAGATGGTATAGTGGTTAAAGGCTCTTTCTGCTCTTGCAGAGGACCTGGGTTCAGTTCCCAACACTCACATGGTGACTCCCAACTGCTCGTACTCCAGTTCCCAGGGTATTCTATGCCCTCTTGTGGCTACCAGGCACACACATGATACATACACATAATTCAGGTAAAATACTCATACACATAAAATACATTAAAATATTTTTAAATATTTGAAACAATGGCCCTTCTGTTCCCAGCACCTACCTGTCTTCTTTTGTCTTCTGTATCGGTACCAAGAGCTGCCTTCTTCAAGAGGAATCCACTGCAGTCTGCCTCTCACTCCACAGTCCTGCCTGCAGCTATCTTACTGAACTTTTCTCTGCCCTGTTCTTCCTGAGTACACTGGTCGTCCACCATAGCTGCAGTGAGGAATTGTGAGGCATACAATGCTTTCATAGGAGCAAAAGTCCCAGGGTGTGTTCCAGCCCTTTCAGCTTGGGTAAGGTCTGGGATCCATCTAGAGATCCTGATGCCTTTCTACAGAGTTCACTGTGCCTAGGAGTCCTCAGACACCTCCTGTGTACAACTTGAGACATTTGCCGTTCCTCGCTTTCCTCGTTTTGACTATATTGGGCTCCTGCAATCTTAGACAGTGTATAGAATGTCCACTATTCACTTTAATGCCACCATACTCAGCTTCTATAGACCTGTCTTGGGCATCAATCACACCTCTAAGTTGGTGTTTACCAAGACTAGCAGATCTCTCCCAGTATGGGCTCTTTAAACACCACTTGCCACTGGGGAGCTTCATTGTCTGTGACCTTGGTCTGTGTGCTGCCTTCAGAAAGGAGAACTGCCAAGGAAAGGGCTGAGTTAGGAGACCTAGATACCAGTTAGCTGTGTCTTGTAAGGAACAGCCTGGTTGTCAAATGCCAAGTGGTACTAGAGTATAAGATAGGAACTTTCTTGTAGTAATGTCACAAAATCACAGGTTAACCTCCTGAACATACTTCCCTATTTTTCCTTTATTATAAATTCAGAAATATGTATACATACGGTTTTTAATACATACAAACATTCTTCTGTAAACAAAGAAATGGTTGCACACTAAGCCAATCAAAAGTTTTGTGTCCATTTATTTCATAACTTAGCTGTAATTTTAAAAATAAGTGAACAGTAATGTTCCTTTGGTAAACATCTAAAGTTTGTTCCTTTGTTTTGGGTGCTGTTATAAACAATGTTGCTGTAAAATCCTCAGCCATATTTTTATAGAACATTTATCCAAGTATTTCTGTGTGATGAATTCCAGAAGCAAAATTAGAGGGTCAGATAACACACATTTAAAACCTCTGCTAGCTAAACAAAATCACCCTCCAGAGGCTTAAACTAAAATCTGTTTTGATCTTAGGGGATAGAGTTGAGATTTCTAAAACTTAGGAAAGGTTGTATGGTAGCTGGGGGTGTAGCTGAGTGGTAGAGGACCGGTCCCAGCATGTACAATGTCTGTGAGGCTCTTGGTTTGATTCTCAGATCCCCAAAAAGATAAAGGCTGTGAGGGCTGAAACAAGACAGGAATGCTGTGTAATCTTTGGTTACCTTGTCTACATAAAACGGCACCAACTAAAAACAAGTAAATCCGGTATCATATGTCCTTTCTTCTAATCTACACCTGACTCAACCTTTCTGCTTCCTCATGACCTCTGCATCCTTCCTTTTCTTCCCTTCTCACTCTCTTAGTTTCCTCCCCCTCTTCCCATGTTCTCAATTTGCTCAGAGGATGGTGACCCTTTCCTCTTCTCCAGGGGACAAAGTTTGTCTCTTTTAGGGTCCTCCTTGTTTACTAGTTTCTCTGGCAGTATGGATTGTAGGATGGTAATCCCTTACTCTATGTCTAAAATCCACATATGAGTGAGTACATATCATGTTTGTCTTTTTGTGACTGGGTTACCTCCCTCAGAATGGTTTCTTCTAGTTCCATCCATTTTCCTGCAAATTTCGAGATTCCATTGTTTTTTTCTGCTGAGTAGTACTCCATTGTGTAGGGCATCTAGGCTGCTACCAGTTTCTGGCTATTACAGATCGTGCTGTTATGAACATCGTTGAACAGTTGTCTTTGTTGTATGAATGTGCTTCTTTTGGGTATATGTTTAGGAGTGGAATTGCTGGATCTTGTGGTAGACTGATTCCCATTTTCTTGAGTTGCCTTACTGATTTCCAAAGTGGTTGTACAAGTTGGCACTCCCAATACAGTAACTTCTTATGATGCTGTTTAAAGCTTGGTGATGCATGAGAGAGTTATTCAGCCATAACATTCATTGTGGGGTTCCTTCTTAATTATTATGGCAGTGGTAGTAAAGTAATCTTCCTTTTTTCAGTTAAGAAAAAAAAGTTGTAGATAAGTTCCAACACAGTCTCAGATGGATTCTCCTAATCCACGGTCAGTCCAAAGATAGTTCTGGAGCGTCCACAGTGTCTGTGCTTGGGGAACTGTGTGGCCCACTGTGATCACCCTCCAGAGAGGACCTGGCACCTCTCTCTATCTCCTCCTTCATTGGTATTCATCTGGTGATGCATCTTTACTGCAGTTTTGCTTTGTATGTCTGTACCACGGGGTAGTTCTGTAAGCCTCTCCATCAGCCACTACTGGATAGGAAAAGGCTCAGATTCAGTCTCAAACCTCAGGTCTGTTGGGTGCTGTCTTTCGACCACTGGGTTGGATAGAAATAATTTGAAGCAAGGAGCCACCCACTCTGAATTATAAAATACTTGCAGAGAAAGGAGACATTGGGTGCAAGAAAGCCAGTTTTACCAATCTTATCTTTAGTGGATGACAAACATCTCCTTGCCTCCTTTTATAGATGGGCGGGAGGTGCTTTGTCATGATAGAAAACAAAAATTCCCAGGCCTGTGCCAAGTGATGTTAACTGCTCCGTGAACCTCCAATCCAAGTTGAGCCTGGCCTTGGAAACGCCGTCAAAGCACGATGTATTTGATGTTTTGTAGCATCCATGCAGATTTCCTAGACAGGATAATAAAGGGGAGTCAATAGCGTTATTTTCGGTAATACTAAGGTCGGGCAATTTCACTGTATTCCTATGTGGTTTCCTTCATGTGGTGCTAACATTCCATCAAATGGTGAAGTGTGGCGAAAGATGGCACACTGAAGTGACAGGTGGCACTGACAACCTGGGCGCTCCATTTGGGGGACTGCTGTTTTCTTTGTCTGGTACTCAGGCTATGGGTCCTCTGGGTGCCAGGCTGAGTCTGCCTCCACTCCGGCCTTCTCCTGAATGGCAGGGGTGGCATTTAACGACTCCAATTGGCTGAGGATCGTTGAGCCTTTTTCTTATAAATCCTGGAGTGCCTTTTCCTCCCTCCCTTACCTTGTCTCCTCTTCCTTGTCCCTTGCCTTCCTCTCTTTCCCTCTTTCTGTCCCATCAGCTCCACCAATTGCTCGCTCCTCTCTCATCTTATTTTAACCATTCAAAATACAGAGCATTCAACATGATCACACGCACGCCTACCTTCCCTAATAGTGCGTCGTGCAGTCAGGTTTTTTGTGTCTTGCACCAGTTCGCTTGCCAAATTTAAACATACAGATACTAGAATTTTCTGAAGAATAGGAGTAAGAGTTGTTGGTTGTTTGAGTGTGCATGCATCACACACACACACACACACACACACACACACAGAGGCATGAGTTTGTTGATGTAGATGGGTTCCTGTTCCTACTGAGAGGTCTATGGTACTGTGAACTTACCTCTACCACTGAAAAAGAAAAAGAAAAAAAGGCCAGGCTTCCAGAGGAAGTGATGGACTATCTTCAGGTGAAAATAGATGTAAGAGTAATATTATCTCAAACATGTAAGATTTGTAAAATACAGTATCTACTCATGAGAACAGTACATGTGAGTTCAAAATAATTATATGCGCATTGACTGCAATTAACTTGAATGGATAAATTGCTTCTCTTAGAATGAGGGGGAGAAAACTGAAAGAAAAAAACACAACTTTTAGGAAGAATACTGAGCAAGACAAAGTAAATCTTCTATAGATTCAAAAGAAACAAAATTTAGAAAATCATAATTAATCAGAAAAAATGCAAAGAAAATTGCTAAAAGTCAGTAAAGTAACACAAAAACTGCTAGAAGATGTCCTGTAAAACAGAAAGTAAAGCCACATGGACTGGATATTGTAGATTTGTGCGAACAGGACTGAAAAGAGAGATGAACAAGATGTATTACTATAAGGGAACCAAATTCAATAACAAAGTGTGGAAGAACTGGCAAGTAGGACCAATGAGGTGGGGATAGGCTCACGGAACGCTAACATAAAGGTGCCACCATTTTGTCAAATGGTGACATAATGACAGATATGAAGGGCAGTGTGTGGAAACCTGGACTAAGAAGCTGATGGTCATGAAATAGTAGTCAAAAATATTACCAAAGAAACATGTTCCCAAACAGAAAAGAAAAAAAGGCATGGATATGCAGAAAAGCCAGGGGTGTGTGGGGACTGTCACTGAAAGATAACACCCAAGCCTGTGAATGTGGAAAACTCAATTCAGATCAAGTAGAAAACTGACTTTCAGAAATTGTAATTCCAGATGTGGGTTTACCTCAGGGCTGAATTAATCCAGAAGCTGCCACTCCATGCCTGTGTCTTGGCATCTTCTAAGACTGTCTTCAGTCACCGCTGAGTGGATGTAGTCATTCCAGGCTCACACATCTGCTCACCAGAATGCCTCGATAAAGAACTCAATCTTCTGTCTAAAGAACAGTCTTGAGGTTGAACCTCAGGATTGCCGACGACTCAGGACTGCCGACGACTGACATCTATGCTTAAACCACGGACAAAGACAGCCATGGAATTTGATTGACAAGTTGAAGTTTAAGGAGCATACAACTCCTTTTACAAGATAAAGGAGGGAAGTGACTACTAAGAACACAACCGATGGGATTCACTCCAGAGACCAACACAGCACATGGGAAGAAAGATGCTAACAAGGATCAAATAAATTCATTTCAGTTTTACAAGGAAAGATTTTAAAAGGCCAAGCTAGCTAACCTCTCTTTTGTTTCTCTTTGGTTTTCTTGTGTTTAACCAGCAGCCGGTTGAGGCTAAAGAAATCTTCATGTCTTTGTGAAGGCAAAAGAAAAATCTGTAGCTGAAGACAAAGGAAAATCTGTAGCTGAAGATTGCTGCGTTGTCTTTAATGTGTGAAGGTAGCAGGAAATTTCCATAACTGTGTTGGTTGGTTAAATATCAGCTGGAGGGCTGGTGAGATGACTCAGCCAATAAAAGCACTTGTTGCCAAGCCTGTTGACCTGAGTTCAGTCCCCAAGACCCACATGGTGGAAGAAAAGGGTCAACTGCGGAAAGTAGTCTTCTGGCCTCCATGTGTTGCCCCCCCAACCCACACAGAGTAAATAAATGACTGTAAAACTTCCAAGTATTAGTTGAATGTATTTGAGCTAACCAAGGGGAATAGCGGGGCTAGAACTTGGGAGTGGAATGGCATGGTATGATGGATGCAAGATGAGACTGTCCCCTGACCCAACACTTACCTCTCCTCCAAAGCTCTCAGGAGAGCCAGGATGCCAGCAGACCTCACCTGTTTGTACTGGTCACACTAATGACCCTGTAGGAATGTGGCTGGGTGAGGATATTTTTCAAAACAACATGTGGATGAGGCTTAAAAGCAAATAATTTCATTATGACTTATTAGTCCTTATTATGAGAATAACCCTGTAATTGGACTTCAGAAATTCCCAAAAAAAAAGCCTCAGGCAAGATTGTAACATCAGATTTAAAGGCCTAATTATATATGACGAAAGTCATTTTAGCCCACCAATAACTAACAAAGCAGTGTTCTCTCTAAAGACCTTCTATAATACAGAGAAGACTAGGTCCAAGTGAAAAACTAAAGATGAAATAGACAGGAAGATGAATGAAATGAGAGCACATTATAAAGACAAAATGGATAGCCAAATTGTAGTCTTTAAGAGGCTGGGAGCAATGGGTAACTCTGAAACTTGGAATTGGAATTTAGAATACACAGGCACATGGAGTTCAACATCAAGTTGAGAAAATTTGTTCCTTGTGATGGTATTACTTCTGACATTCTCTCTTGAATTTTTCCCTTTAAAGATAGTCTATGCTAATACAAAAATTGAATTAATAAATATTTAACATGAGTGAAATTCTTTAATAATATTATATCAATACAGATTATGAAGTATTGAACTGTAAAAGCATTTGATCAATGGTGTTCTCCTCCCATGAGAATGCCCTTGTAGTGTCTTATTAAAGTTATTTACCTGTTATTGACATTGCTGTTTCCCTCATACCTTACGCATTGTTTAGGTATTAACGTAATTCCATGCCCATTGCTGAAGAGTCCTGCCCAGTGGAGATGGGAGATGATAAACTTTAGAATAGGGAGATGGGCCCAGTCTAATCCTGTGGGTCTTTCATAAGTAGACGATGATAGATGGGTGGATAGATAGATGATAGATAGATAGATAGATAGATAGATAGATAGATAGATAGATAGATAGATAGATAGATATTTAGGGAGAGATAATACTGTCTCAGAGTGGAAGCAGAAGAGAACATCAAAGAGCTTTCAGGTTAAATAGAGCTGGAGAGAGGCTACTAGGAATAAAAAACAGCCCTGACTCACAGCCCTCAAGAAATCAGTCCATTCTATAGCCACATTGAAATGACTTTAGCCAACAACTTGACCAAGATTAGAAGCAAGTTTACTCCTACAGTGTCTAGAATGACCCCCAGCTCTGCTGATATCTTGATATCAGAAGTTAAAGAACCATCTGAGCCATGCCAGACCTGGGCTTCAACCCACACAGAACTGTGAGACGGCACTAGGATTGTTGAAGCCACTGAATGTAATGTAATTAGTTACAGCAGCAATCAGAAGGCAATAAACCAACATGGAAAGTAATGGCAACAACAAAAACTCCAGCAGAACACAATAGAGTAAACAGTAGACATCCAAGAACATGCAACCCAGAATGGCTGTTGCTTGATATCTGAGAATTGTTTACATAGTAAGGAACCTCAGATCTGAGGCCGGAAAAACTCAAAGGGAGCCTGTGCTCCACACCCAGCTAAACATATATATATGCACATGTGTATCGTTTGGTAGGAAATACTTTAGAGATGAGCCATATCGACAAAGGAGCCTTGCAGAGTGCTGTAATTAGGAGTGTGGGTGTAATGTTTGCTGCTACTCGTTTGTTTACCTACAGTTGGTACTGTATATGGTAACAAATTGGTGAGAGGAAGAAAATATTCAAAAGGAGTTGTTTTGACAATGGGCCCGTGCTATTTGTTTGTTTATCTCTCTGGGTACAAGTACAAAACATAGGCATATTTTTTTTTCTTTTTTTAGGATGTGTGATTTCATGTTTGTTCAGCTCTAAAGGCTACTTTCTTACACAAGGCTTCATCCCAACATAAAGGTGCAATGACTGTCTGCAGTGTGAATTGCTTCAGCCACACAAAAGTGTGCTAATGTACACTGTAACCCCAAAGGTAGCTAAACACACAGGTTGACACTGTGATACCAGACTGCCTGGGTTTAACTCTCAGCCCTTCCATATACTAGCCTTGTAAACACAAGGCTTAACTGCCCTGTGCCCACTTCCCCTTTTAGTGAAAATCAATAATCAATAAATACTGTAGTTAGCACATAGCTTTGAAATGAGGATTGGCTTTACTCATAGTTGCTATCCTTTCCTGAAATGTGCAAATATTCCAGAAACTGGGACTTTCTGGCTCTTAGACTCAAGAAGTCCCCAAACATTCTATATGAAAGAACCAAAGGACATCAGTCACCTGCCCCCCAGCTCTTACTTTCCACTTCAAATAGTGAGACTTTATACATAATGTTGGCATTGTGGCAACAGCAACAACAGATACTTAGAAAACTCAGAGAATCATGAGAATGTAACGTAATACTCTTAAAAACCTATATTCTGGCCAGGCAATTTTACCAGGCAGTGGTGGAGCACACCTTCTGGAAGCATAGGAAGGCAGCTCTCTGAGTTCAAGGCCAACCTAGTCTACAGAGTGAGTTGCAACATAGCAAGGGCTACACAGAAAGACCCTATCTCCAACATAAATAAATAAATCCTATATTCCACCAAACTGGAAAACCTAAAATAAGTGGATCAATTTCTAGATACATATGGCCTACTGAAATAGATAATAATTTAGACTGATTACATTCAATGAGATAGAAGCAATAATTAAAATTCTTCTAACTAAAGCAATGCTCAGAGAGCCAGATGGATTCAGTACAGAATTCTACTAGATCTTCGAGATCCAACACAATTCTTTCTCAAATTATTTCACAAAATAGAAAAGAATGAACATTTCCAAATTCTTTCTACAAACGCCAGTATTACCCCGATCCCAAACCAGCCCAAAAACAAGAAAAAAAATCTGTAAGCCAATATTTCCAGTGAACATAGACCAAAATTTTCAATAAAATACTGGTAAACTGAATTCAAGAACACATCAATAACAGTTTAATCACTTTTTAATTTTATGTTTCCAGAAAGCATTTAGTAAGTGATGCAAATTTTTTCAAAATTAATCTAGATGTAAGCATTAACTCAGTATTGGCCTTAGCATCATTCTTCTGACTTAGCTCATAAGGAAATGAAAACAGAGGACTACTGGGACCTTCTCAGTGAGTGTGCTTTTCAGGTCCTTGAAAAACTGACCAGGTGCTATGCTTAAGCACTGAGGAAGTTAATCAAGAAGTGAAATGCGAGGGAGTTAGACTACGTGCGCAAGTCCAGCGAGGTGAGCAGGTTAGACCATTAGTGTGTGAACGCCAGGCTGCATGACGGCGACTTTTAAACCAAGAACATGGGAAAAGCAAGCATTTCTGGAATTATGCTGGAATCACAGCGACTTCATGCAGTTGGTCCTTAGGTGGCCTTTGGAGGTGTGTGGTTGACTAATTAGCAAGGACTTTATGGGGCTTGCCACAGAAATGGAGCGTTGTTAAGAAAGAAGGCCAGGCTGCAGTGTATTTGGGCAATGGCGGCTCATGTGCACATTCACTGTAGGACTGGACCAGTTGCATTTTTTGTGCGTCCTCTCCATTCGGTTAAACAGTGTGAAGAAGGGAAGCCACACTTCCAGGCACGTACAGCGTGAGTGAGAGAAGCCGAAGCCTCCATTGAAGTAAATACGCTGAAGAAAAGACTTGGGAGGTCGTCTAGTGTACTCATAAATTCCAGCTATTACCAGAGATGAAAGGGAAGTGAGAGGCGTGAAGAACAATAGGAAAGAGTGTTCCCCAGCAACCCCCCCATCGGCCTCTTGACTTTGGGGGAGGAGCAGCAGGGCTGCCCAGATGGCAGAGCCAGCGCTGAGAGGAGCTCCCTTGCCCTAAGACCCTTTTAGGAAATCCTGTTTGTGACGGTGGCTTCACCACCAGGCCATGAGGAGCCCTGCCTTCACTGCAGAAGCACACCACACTTCTGGATGGATCTCTGGTTTCTAGTGCCGAGTTTGAAATCTTATTATCATGTCCACTTAGCAAGATAGAAACTACATATTGGGCGAAGCTCAGGTCAGACTTTATTTTGCAAGCATTTACTTATCTTCCTTTTGCCAATGAAATGCTGGTCACTTAATAGCTTAAAAACAAGATAAGTCTCGTCATTTTTCCTGTGTGGTATACTGAGGAATGACATGATGGTTTTGACTGCCTTTTAGAAAGCCAGAAAGGGCAAACGCATGGGGTTGTTTCTCTGGCATTGCATTATTTATCTTAAGAGCCTTGGAACAGTAAATGCACCTGAAAAATGAATGAAGGGTGAAAACTCTGCAGCATCTAAACCAAGGAAACCAGAATGCTCCTTCCCCAAGAGATCCATTTTAGATTAACAGTTGAGGTTGACGCTTTGCCTTCTGCTATTTGAGGGCTTGGGTGTCAGGGTGGACTATTAGTTTCTATGCCAGGGCTTATGAAATGAAATTTCTCATCCCTTGCAGACAGGTGGTCAGGCTGTTACACAGAGAGATTTGACTGGCTGCTGGCCTCTGGGCACAACAGCATGTCCGAGCAACACAGGGACCCCAGGACCCTGTGGCCTTACAATCCAGAGGCTCACACTGACAACCTGGGTTGGGGACAGCTTTGGCTGGTTGGGGTGGTGCTCCACGTGCAGTTCTCTGGGAAGCCAGGCTGGTAAGTGTCATGTCTGTGCCAGGAGGTGCTTCTAAGGCTGGAGCCTGGAAAACAATTAAGAAGGCTGCTCCAATAATGAGTCCAAGTTCTCTACTCTCTTCCCAGGATGGCCCAGGCCTTTCAAAAAGAATTCTGGCCTTTCCGGGTGCTATGCATTACTTAACACGTCCTGCACTTATTACATGAATCGAGCATATTTTCCAAGGCCCATTCCTATGAGATTAGGTTAGTCATTAAGGTAATTATTCAGTAGTTAGAGGAAATATTATAATGAAAAAAATGTTGATTTCTGGAAGCCTAGGAATAGAGGCCTCAGTATCCACTTTTTTCCATGAAGAGAATTCACAACTGTTTTACTATAGTTTTTTTATAAATGGGGAAAGAATCACAATCTAAGTCTTCTATGTATTAATGATATCCCCTTCTTGGCTGTAAATAGTCCCTGGTTCTAATCTCACACACCCTGGAGAGCTTCTGTTCTCAAAGATAGAATGCAACTATATTGTAGCAACACAGGACACCAGACCTCCGTGCTGTTGCCTCTCTTCTATTTGTGAGGTTGTAAATCTGCCATTTGAGGGATATCTGAGGAAGATAGACCAGGACTTACCAGTGCTGAATGAAAATTCCATTTGATTTTAGGTTGAGTACCACATCTGAGCATTGCTCTGACATCACTGGTAGGAAAAATTGGACCCACTTCCCTGTTGTTTGGTTTTGTGTTTGTCTTTGTTTTGCTCAATAGCCCGTGTGAGTCTGGCCTTTGTTTCTCTAGGACCCTCTGGGACTAGTTCTTATTTTTCATCATCTTTCCTAAAGCTGATATGACAGTTCCACAGGGAAGAAGCAAGTATCCCACTTGGATGAACTCGGCCACAAACACAATGCCTTCCTTTTTATCCCAGATTCTGAAGTGGTTCTGTTGTTGTTGCTGGGGTTTGGTTAGTTTTTTGTTGTTTTGTTTTGTTTTGTATATTTAAAAGCAAAGAATGAGAAAGCCTTAGACTTAAGAGTAAAATCCCCACTTACATTGCGTAAAGCATTCATTATCAAGCATGTGGTTCCCAAGTTGTACTCCTAGGATAAAAGGGAGGCTACTTCATCAGCATGCTGTACCCTGTCTTTGGCCTTCTGATTTAAATGGCATCTCTCAGAAATGCCACTGTGGATTACTGTTTTAACCCTCAGCAGAGTTTCTTTCACAACATTTGTCTCTTCCTTGGTAGTTCACTTTCTTTAATCCTACACTGTAAGCCTAACAGGGCAGTCTCCCCACCCCGGGGCTCCCTAAACTCGACACCATGAATCCTCCAGTGTACCTATTGAGCGATGAATAAACTGCTGGGTACTGTGTGGCCAACTTGGCCCCAGTTCTTCATGGACTTGAAGATACTGGCTCCTCATTACCACTTTCTTCATTTCCTATAAGCAGCTAAAATAAGAACTACCTGGTCTTAATGCTTCGCTTATTGATGGTATTTGACCCGTTGACTTCTCTTTGAGAAAAACATGAACTTCTATGTTTTTGATAATAATGACCTCTATTATGGTTGAACGTGAACTGTCCCCTGCCATCCCGTGTGTTTGAACATTTGTTTGCACAGCCCACCTGCTAGTTCTGTTTTTGAGAGGTCAAGGGGCTATGGCCTGTCTAGCAGAAGTGACTCACTGAGAGTAGACCTTGAAGACAGTTATCCACCTCAGGTTCCTTCCTGCCAAGCACTCTGCTGATCCACTCAGATGTCAGAAGTGGCACCTGCAGGTTCCCCCACCCCAAAGGCAGCTGTTCCAGTCTGCCTTCCTCACTATGGAGGACTTCGTTCCCTGAAACCATGATTCAAGATAAATCTCTGTCCAACTTGCCTCTCTGCCCCTGACTTTGGCCTTTGTGACGAGAAAAGTAACTGATGCTGTCTCGTGTCACACAGTATTACCTGGAGGATACAGTGCACTGAAACGGTGTGAGCCAGCTTTGCAGCCTCGACTGCAGCCCCTTGTCACTTCTGAGCTAGGGGATGACTCATCATTAGCCATCCTTCAGCCTCAGTTTCAAGTATTCAATGAGGCTGTTAAGCATGGCTCCCGTACAATGGCACTTGGGGTTAAATAGAACAGTGCTCGTCCTCTGGACTTCTCTTCTGCATTTGGTGGCAATGATTGTTGTTATCCATTGGTAGTTCACTTTCTTTAATCCTACACTGTAAGCCTAACAGGGCAGTCTTCCCATCCCGGCTTCCCTAAACTCTACACCATGAAGCACACATCTAGAACAGGATTGCCTTATCAGTGAGAACATCAGACAGGGGGAGAATTCATAGTCAAAATCCTTGGGCCCTGCAGCGCTGCGGTTCTAGACAGCACCCCAGTCTTAGGAAGGAGACTTAAACTTGGGCCACGACACACTGAATAGTATGGCCAGATGACTCAATAATGAAGTCATGCCTAGTCACGCTGGAGCTCTTTCTGTCTCTACCCCTCTGCCTCACCACAGTGTCCGAAAAGGTCACAGCCAAGCCTAGAATCTGGCAAGACACTAGGTTACATGAATGAACTTCAGAAAACCCTCTAATAAGACTTACAAGCCAGGCAGGACTGTCTGGGGCAGAGGCCCACTGACTGCCGGCAACGTGTTGGGGGCTTGTGCCTTTGTAGCCCTGGTGGTGGTGTTAGTGCTTCACAGAATCTAGAGTGTAGTCCCCAAGGTCCTCATAGACTCTCGTTCTGAGCCACAGGAAGAAATGTCTCACACCAGCTCATGGGGAAACTCCGAGCAGTCAGGAGGAAGAAACTCAGAAAATGATGAAAATGACTCTGTCTCACCAACGACCTTTGCAGCCTTCTGAGGGGAGAGCAAGCAGGCAGCTGGCTATGAGACTAAAGAGCACAGAATGTGCTAGAACTTCTGTGTGGCTGACTGGCTGGCTGGTTTCAGTCAAGAGGAGGGCAGTGTTTGTGTGTACCACCACCTGCCTTTCCAACTGGCTTGTAAGACAGTACTGCCCGCTTCCATCTGGAGTGCAACTCCATTCAGATACCCCTTTTATTCTAATGTTTCTGAAGCATGCTGAACCAGAAGGCTGGATTAAAAAAAAAAAAGTAACCTTATAAATTAGGTGTGGTGACAACATGCCTGTAATCTTAGCATTCAGAGGGTGGGAGCAGGAACAGTAGAATCAGAGATTCAGTGTCATCTCCAGCTAGATAGTGAGTTTGAGGTTAACCTGGGCTACATGACATCTAGTCTCAATAAAAACTTTTTAAAATATACTTATAAAATGAATTACATACATTGTTACTTCTTTGTTTTTGTTTGTTTTATGAGACACGGTTTCTCTGTGTAACTGCCCTGGCTGTCCTGGAACTTGCTCTGTAGAACAAGCTGGCCTTGAACTCACAGAGATCCACCTGCCTCTGCCTCCCAGGTGCTGGAATTAAAGGTGTACCACCAACGCCCAGCTACGTTGTTACTTTTATGTAAGATTTATCTTTAATTATGTGTGGAAAGGTGTGTGCACTTGAATGCAGAGGCCAGAGGCATCAGATCCCCGTGGAGCTGAAGTCACAGGCTTCTGTGAACCAGGTCCTCTGCAATAGTAGTATGTACTCCTAAGGACTAAGTAGTATGTATCTCTGCAACTCCAAAGACTAACTTTTAGTTGTATGTATTGTATATTCTCAATTGACAATAATGCATTTTTAAAGTATGAAGTCTAGAGTGTCTTATTTGTGCCAGAAAGTAAGGAAATGGTTTTGAAAATGTCCCAGGCTTTAGCTTGAAGGAGTGACTAGGCTAATCTGAGATATTTTGAATATCAAAATGTGTAGTTATATAAAAGATTATAACCCACCAAATAAGGTCAAGTTCATACCGATGTAAAGAAATGGAAGAGAAGAGAAGGCTGTTTATTCAGGTAGAATGGTGAACAACAGAGGAAATGATGCTTGACTGATGAAATGGGATGCAGATCAGAAGCCATACATACTCTCAAGAAAGCTCTATGGGTTTTCTTTTTTAACAAGAAAAGTAGAGGGTCTGGAGAGATGGCTCAGAGGTTAAGAGCTCTGACTGCTCTTCCAGAAGTCGTGAGTTCATTCCCAGCAACCACATGGTGGCTCACAACCATATGTAATGAGATCTGGTGCCCTCTTCTGGCATGCCCGTAGAACAGTGTATACATAATAAATCTTTTTTAAAAACTGAAAAAAAAATAGAAACTATTGACCAAAAAGTGGTTGTTAGTTGTGGTTTAATGGGTATTTTTCAACTGTTTGTTGTGCATTATAACATTTTAACTCATGAAATATCTGTAATTTGGTTTTTTTTTTTCTTTAATAAAATCAAGACCAGGTGGTGGTGGTACATACCTTTAATCCCAGGACTTGGGAGGCAGAGACAGGTGGAGCTCAGTGAGTTCCAGGCCAGCCTGGTCTACAGAACAAGTTCCAGAACAGCTAGGGCTGTTACATAGACAGAAACCCTGTCGAGAGAGAAAGGGGGGTCTAATTTGTACGTAGGTGTTCATTACTATTTGCATGTAGTTAAAACATCTGTCAGAATGAAATTTGAGAAGTCTTTAAGGGAGGCTCTGATAGTCTTACAACCAGGATTTGCCGCCTTCTCACAGTTCCCTCAAGGCTAACTTTTAGAGTTATTGAGTAAGGAATTTGTGAACCTTACAGCTTGCCTGTGAGTACATTTGCATACTCTGCACCACGTGGAGGCCAGAGGTAAGGGCTGTCGGTGAACCTGGAGGTCACTGATTTTAAAAGACTTGCTGGCTAATGAGTCCTGGGACCTTCCTGCCCACACAGCACTTGAGGTGCTCAACACAGCTCTCTAATTTTTACCATGGTGCTGGGGATCTGAACTGGGGTCTTTTGGCTTGTGCAGCAGCAAGCACTTGACCAGCTGAGCCATCTATCTCCCTGTGTTCAAAAGCCTAAGACTTGCCATACCTGAAACCCACTGCCCTCTGGAAACTGTTCACTTTGTCCTTCCTCCAAGGACATATTGAGTGTATGCCATCGCATTTTGAAGGTATATTGAAGGTATATCACACACATTAGCTTAGTCGTTATCAATCAGAAAAATAATAAGGGGCCACGTTAATAAGTTCCTGTGTTCTCAGCAGCAGCTGGGAGACTAAAGTGAGGGAATTGCATGAGTCCGGACCAGCCTGGAAAATCTGGCAAGCCCTCTTCTGGGGCAGGAAAAGGGAAAGGATAAGGAAAGAAAAGAGAGGAGAAATGATGGAGGTGAGGGAGGGAAGCCACTCAGTTCTTAAGTGTGATGGTTACATTGTGGCAGGATCCAGAGATGGAGATTATTAGCAGTTTCCCAAAGCCGTCACTCTTACCTGGGTGGAGCAGGGAATTAGATCCCATTCATGTAAACACTCCAGTGTGGTAGAAACTGGATTCGGTTCAGCCATTCTGTCTCATCTCTGTGTCTATAAAAACCCTGTCTGCTGCCCTAGACCTTCAGTCTATAGAAAGAGTAGATGGTGAAATGGAAAGCATGGTTCTGCTTGCTCCCGGCTAGTGTCAGCCCCTCCATCAAACCCCAAGCATCCAAGACAACCTTCTTCCCTTAGGCCCTCCATGCCAGCAGCTCCTTAACTCCTAAACCTCCTATCAGCACTGACCTGGCAGGCGGGGCAAGGTACAGGATATGCACACATTTCATGGGCAGTGGAGTTGTGTGCCCTTTTAATGCCAGCTGGTGTAACAGCCTTGGCAACACTGACCAGCTGAGTTAAGCCTCCAGGTAGTTGTAGCAGAGGGTACATAATTTCCTGACCCATTCATGTTACCAATTATTTGAGAGGATTGGAGAGGCACCTTTCAATAGAGGAGAGGAGCAGTTGGTAAAACACTTTGGGCCTGCTCACGTTTCCCTTTGGTCTTGAACTGGCTTGAATGTTCTCAAGCGATGACAGTTGGGCTGATTGAGAGCCGTTAGTCAAATCCAGTAACAGTATTAATCTGTGGTTGGAAATGACTGTTAAAGTAAGTGCCAGGCTATTCAGTTGTGGTTTTTCTTCCAGCTTTCCAATCATGCCAGGCTTCCAGCAGAAGGAATAGAGTCTGTGGTAAAGGAAACCGTTGATAAAAGAAAGAAACCAGTAACTGTCACTACCCATAAGAGCAAAACAAAAAAAAAATAAAAACAGAAAAGTGGAAGACAAAGGAAACTGAACAACGAAGGGGTCTAAGTCTAGACAGTCTGAGGTTATCATGAGGCATGAGGCTAACATGGTGGCCGTGCCTGAAGCAGTGACTCCAGTTTCCAGTGAGAACAGGAAGCCTTTAAGCACCAAACCCTGCTGGCTGCTAGGCTCTGGGCAAAAAAGTTGCTCTTGGGGGAAGCAGATGACTGGCCTTTGAGACCACTGTCAGTTTCCTAACATTGCCCCTCAGACCACTAAAACACAGAAGTATCGGGCACCCAGTCATCAAGTTACATGGAACTGAGCAGGGTGTCCCCACCCCCATCCTTCATGCTGAATCGTCTAGAAAAAGTACTCAATAATACCTCTGCCTGTGAGCAGTCTGAAGAAATGCATATTGTAAGGGTCATGTTTTCACACAGAGGGCTTCAGATTGGCACTGCTCCGTGGGTGTGTACCAAAAGTATGAAGAGTTTCACGAGTGTGAGGGAGAAATCCTCTCGGGGATATGTATCCAGAGTACTGAAAGGCTGGCCGGGTCTGTATGGGAGCAGGTGAGCTAAGTCCCAGAGTAACCCAAGGACGGTTTGAACAGTTCTCCCGAAGCATCCCATCTGCTCCCAACAGGAAAGTAGCGTTTCCACCAAATTTCACTATTTGTGAGATGCTTGCTGTCTCCACATTTCATCGTTTCTTCAGTCAGGGCTTGATTTGCAATCAGTCAGTGGTATCTTGACTTCAGTGAAATACTGTGGATCTGCTTGGAAACATAAGTGCCTCGTTGTCTGCATGCCATTGGCACCGATGGCTGGTTGACTCAAAATCAAAAGGCATTTCAAGTATTAGCAAGGAAAACACATTGTATTGTGGACAATCTTATTATTATTTAGTGTGTAAGTAAGGTTACTTTGAGGCAGTCACAGAACCCTTGAATCAATTAAAGAACTTGAAGTTGAGAGTTCCTGGTGCTTGAAGATCACAGCCAGATATGGGTGGAACAGGGCAGAGGTTCCTGCCCAGCCTGAGCAGTGTCCTGCTGGTGATCGGAGCAGGCTCAGGGAGGCTGACACATCTCCTCTGAAGTACCCTTCTCTCTGGGCATTGGCAGAACTCCCAAATTAGTAAGCAAAGGTAGCAGGAGATTCCCCTCCAATAAGGGGTCAGTAAAACAGGAGACAGAGAAGCCTTGTTCAGTTGTGGGACCTGGCCATCGGTGTGGTGCTGTCACTCACCAACAGTCCTCAGTGTCAGCCCCCTCCCTGTGTGACATCTTGGCTGCTTTCAGGTGCCAGGTTCACCTTTCCCAATAAATCATTTACATAAAAAATAGTATTGATGTCCTGTGACCAAAGATATCTCGAAGTTTCTTTTTGCTGCATTTTGGTAAATTAATAAAGGGGAGCATCTCTTGGCTATCAATACATGCAGAAAATTAAAGCATCTTTTGAAACTTTCAACACATAAAAGCATTGTAATCTAAAGTGCATATTAGCTAATTGCTATGTATACTGTTTGTTGTCATTTATAGCCCACTAAATGCCTTTTTAGAGGGTTCTGATTAATTAGCTGAGAAAAGGCTACACAAGGCAAGATGGACATCATAACACATGCCTGTAATCCCAGCACTTAGGTAGAGGCAGGAGGATTGGCTCAGCTACCCAGCAAGTGTGAGGCCAGCTGGGATGCCTGAACCCTGTTTCAAAAATGAGAATGTACCCGGAGTCTTACTTTTTTATGCATTTTCTCAAAACATATAATCCACCTGTATGCATACCACTTAGTAATACTCTTGGCTTTTATTACATAAGGTTTTACAGTCTGATATGTGTTTTGTTTTATTTTGTTTTTACTTAACCTTAAAGTGTCAGTTCCTGTCATTAAATTAGGAACCATATTTACCCAGCAGGCTGTGTTATGTTAGAGAATTAATTAATACAATACATGTAAAGCAGCCCCTTCCTGCAAGTGCTTGGTAGCTGACACTTGGTGGTAGTGTTGTTCTCTAAATCTTTTTAGGTTACTACACTCTTTTTTTTTTCCAGAGACAGGGTTTCTCTGTAGCTCTGACTGTCCTGGAACTCGCCGTGTAGACCAGGCTGGCCTCTGCCTCCCGAGTGCTGGGATTAAAGGCACATGCCACCACTGCTGAGCTTTAGTATGTTGTTAATAGAAATAGAATTACACCATTTCACCCCATCTCCCCTCCAGCCCATCCCATACAGCCCCTACTCTCCAGTTGATAATCTTTATCTTTGACTATTTAATCACACACTATTATCTATGTGCATGTACATTGCAAATACAACCTGCTGAGTCCATTTTTGTTATCTATGTGTATATATATTTCCAAGACTGACCTCTCTGCGATGGGCAACCATTCAGGAGGTTCTTCCCTGGGAGAGGCTAAATCTCTTCCTCTAATTAGTTGCTTTATCTTGGGGGATAGGAGCCTGTGAGATTTTCCTCTTCCTACGTTAATATGGCTCTTGCTGTTTCTATTGTTCTGTTCTTGTTTATGCATCCATTTCTAGGAAGGCCTGTTTGAGTGTAGGTTTCCTGGTATTCTGGCTCTTAAATATTTCAATCCCTTTTCCTCTATGTTCCCTAAGCCATAGATGCAGGTTCTGTGGTGTAGCCGTATCCATTCGTGCTGGGTGCCTGTTATCCATTGATCTTTGCTCTGTGTCCATTGTGGCTTTCTGTGATGGTCTCTGTAAGGATTCAGGCATCACTCTGGCCTGCCCCTGTCACCTGGCAGAATGCACTGAGGCAGTACCCTGGTCAGCACAGGGTTCCATGGCTACTACTCTGCACGCAGGAGCAAAGGACCCTTTTAAAAGAAAGACCCACTACCCACTTTATGCTCTCTTTCCACTCTCTCTTTCCCTCTCTCTTTCCTGATGATCCCCTGGGGCAGACAGGACTTTTCCTGTCTCCCTCTTCTCTACTGTCCTCTCTCTGTTTCTGTCTCTTTACCTCCTTTCTCTCCCCCCCCCCACTTCCCTTTCTAGTAAAACTTCTCACTGAGCTCTGTCTGCCTGGCATGTTTGTCCCCCACCTCAGTCCCTCAGTCACCATCACCTGCCATGGAATCCAAAAAGGTACCCCAAGCGCACGCTCACATAATTATCACAGTCTCCATCTGCTGTGAAGGATTCTGTGATGAGGGGTGGTAGCTACACAGATCTTTTGATATAAGGATAAGGTTTGGAATATAGGAAAGAATCCTGCTGGTCTAAGCGAGGTGGAGTCTTTCCTAAGATGCATGACCTCACTAGCTCTGTGGCTTCTCTATCTCCACCCTCTGAGGTTGCCACACCCACCCTAACAATCTCAACACCTGTTCTCATGCTTAGGCAGCAGCTTTTTAACTGCTGAGCAGGGTCCCCCAGTCCATAACAGGTAACTTGTGGTTTCCATTCCATTTCTCTAAGCCAGATCGCCTGGGCCCTGTGTTAGCACTGAGAATTGAGAAAGAAAGCCACAGAACTACTACCACTGATCAACACACTTGAATAAAAATTTTCACGTCTGCCAACAAAACTCTTATCAATACATTCAGAAATGAGTCTGCTTCTATTGTAACTATATTGTCAGCATCCAAAACAGCATTAAAGACTCAGTAAACATTCTCTGAAGAGATGAAAAAAAAGTCATTTATCTCTCAGGGCCTCAGTGTGTCCATCAGTATAAGGAAAAGATCACATTCAAGGAGAATTGGGGGACAGGGGATGCAGCAGCTGATACACTCCACTGCTTTGGGCACAAAATAAGGAAACACTTGTTCCTGATTGTGTCGTTTTCCAGACTGTAACAGTTCTCTGGTGATCTTTGTAAACAGCCCAGCAGAGCACCATGGGCACATTAAACCTAGAGATTCTTGGTCCAGTAAAAGGAACAAAACAACAGTATTAAACCTTCCTGGCAAAATTCATCACAATGAAACCAGGAAAAGAGGGGAAGGAGAGGATGCAGTAGGAGTAACAAAGATGAGAACCTTTGGAACGAGTAAGAATTCATTATGTTTGCTACCCACTTAGAGGTGTTGCTTTCAACAGGCAAGCTCATTCTGCCCCTCGGTGGAACTACTGCTTTGTTCGTGTGGTTTTTCTATTACTCTGATCTGGGCCACAGCATGGCCAGCAGCTGAGACACTGGGCTTTTACAGATGAGCAGAGGTTAAGTGGCCGCTTGCCCTGCGTGGTTTGTTAATCAGTTACAGAGCCAAAGCTTGGGCTCCTGTCTCCTGGCTTATACTCCTTTCCATTACATAGGACGCGTCGTGTCTGTCCCATCCTGAAGTCTCAGCAGTGGACACAGTCTTGTCCTACTCTAGAGACAGCACGTCTACCTGGCAAAGCTGGTCTGCCAAGATTACCAATTCCATGTATTTTTGAAAGCTAGACTCGATCCCTGGGGGTGGAGTGGGTAGCAATAAATCATGCACCAAAAATAACACCTTAGCGACTAAATTCTGCTTAGTAGGTGATTTCCCAAGGATAAGCCAATGCAGTGAGTCATCACCCTGAGCACTAATTCCAACTTTAGTTCTGTTTTACTACCTCGGTGCTTTTGAGTGCATGTTTTTTAACCTTTAGAGCCCTCCAGAGAGGTTCAGAGTCTTCTCGGAGTGAATATAAAACACGGCTTCGTCCTTCAAGGGTCGCTTTTCTTTTTTTTTTTTTTCCTACTTCTCAAGCCTAAAATAGTCCAGGATTCAGGAGGTCAGTTTTGCGGACCCAGAGAGAGCAATAGTCAAGTTCCTCGAGGCTTGATAATTGTACTGTTTCAGTTCTAACATAAAAATACAAAGTAGAGATAAATTTAAGAACATGTGTGGGACTACATCAAGAAAGCAATGAAACTTGATTGAGTTATATAAAAATGCACACAAGTGTAAAGAATTTGAATATGAGAAATGTATTTCCTCTTTCCTAAATAAGATTGAATGTTGCAAGGGTATAAAATCTATTTATAGATTTTTATTAAGCTCCAATTCACAATTCTAGTATAATTTGCTAAAGGGTATTTGGAAGAGTTAGTTGGTGAAAATAGCCAAGTCTTGTTGGGGGGAGAGTGTATAAAAGGAAATTTCTGCTACCAACCACAGAATGATGTATTATGCAGCTCTAACCATAAAACCAATATGGTTCCAAACAAAGAAGAATCAGGCATTAATGGAACAAACTAGGAAGTCCAGAATGCAAGCATCAGCCTACAAGAAGGTATACTTTATCATAGATCACAAATCTTCCAGGATAAAGTGGCCTGCCCATCAAATGAGGCAAAGCAACCAGTCAACTTGTTAGAAGAAAAATAGCAAGATAATTCAGTTCTCACTAATCCTTGCAAAACAGATGATAGCTGGCTTCAAAAATTGAGTGATAAAGTGAGACCGAGAGACAATAAAGAAACAAAGGAAATACTTCATAGCCTAAAATGGAAATATGCTTTTAAAATATTAAAAAGTCAAGAGCCAAGATGTTAATGGATTTCACTACACAGGAATTTCGGGCTGAAGAGATGCCTCCTTGGGTATGAGTGATTGCTATGCAGTCATGAGGATCAGAGTTCGGATCCTGCAGATACCTATAATGGCAGCTCTCAGGAATCCAATTTCCTCCTCTGGATTCATGCTCTGAGGCTCATGCACGTAAACTCTCTCACACACACAAAATGATACTTTATTTAGATATAAAACTTGGGGTTGAGCGCTCACTCAGTCAGTGAAGTCCTTGCTATGCAAGCATGAGGAACCAATTTTGGATCCCTAGGACCCACACAAAAAAAACTGGACATGGCAGCACATGCTGTCCACATGCTGGGGAGTGGACACAGGAGGGTTCCCCGGGCTTTGTGGATGACTCCATGAGTGAAAGACCCTGTCTCAAAAAAACAAGGTAGAAGGCCGTTAAGTGTAATAGGGCTAACTTGTCACTCTGAGAGACTTCATCAAGCAACTGATGGAAACAGGCCAAACATTAGGTTGAGCTCAGGGAATCCTGCTGAAGATGAGGAGTCAGAGGTGTCAAAGATACAAGAAAACCCACAGAATCAACTAACATAGGAGGAACTCACAAGAGTCTGAACCAATCACCAGGGAGTTTGCATGGGACTGGCTTAGGCCCTCTGTATATTGTTACAGTTGTGTAGCTGGTCTTGGAGGACTCCTAACAATGGGAGCAGGGGCTGTCTCTCACTCCTTTACTAGCTTTTGGGACTCATTCCCCATATTGGAGCGCCTTGCACACCTTAATACATGGGAGGTGCCCAGTCTTCTGCAACTAGAGATGCCATGTTTTGTCAATATCCATGGGAGGCCCGCTCTTTTCTGAATAGAAATGGAGGGGAGAGGAAGGGGGGCGCAGAGGGGTAGGGAGAAGAATGGGGAGGAGAGGAGGGAGGGGAAAACTGTGATTTGTATGTAAAATAAATAAGTGTAAAAAATTTAAACTAAAAATGCTACAACGGGGCTAACTGGGTTTATTAACAGATCCATTCTGATGACACAAAAGAGTGGAAGAAATTCCGTTCCCTTCCCATTCACATACACTTTCGTTCAAAGGCAGTTGAAGAAAACTACACATTATGCTATAAATACCTCGGGACAGTTTGTCCACATTGACACTTCCATTTCCTAAAATGAAAGGCTCACTGGCCCACAGGGAGGGTGGGGGATGGGGGAGCTGGCTTTGTTCTCCAGCTTTATTTCTGCAAGCATATCCGAAGGAACGCTCAGAACTCCCCCTGATGAGTCATCACAGTTGTCAAACACCAGCGTTCCTTTGTTTGACCCCTGCTGAAAAGATGTGGAGCACCAGAGTCTGAATCACGTACTTGTGTTTTTGTTCATATCTGAATTTGCATCTGTCAGTGTGTCCACCCGTGAAAAACTACATTCTTCAGATATTACTGAAGGAAAAAAAATTCAAATGGGCCTGTTTCATCCAGATAGTCTGTAAAATTTCTAAGGAATGCTGTGGGCTTTGTTTCCTGTCCTGAATTGTTGAGTTATCACACAGTATTAGGCCCCCATCCAGCATGAGCTAGATAGAGGGAATACTGTGTTCACACAGGATACCAGCTGTCTTCACACTTGTAAAGAAGGAAAATACGCTCCTCATCATACCATACAGACTGGAAATGAGTGGCAGAGAGTCTGCGCGTCCTTGATTCCCTGTCTTCACAGAGGCTGTGGGTGGCGGTCAGTCGCTGCTTTGTTATGGCCATAACCACTTCTTGTCTCTAGTTTTCAAGCCAAGTCTTACATCGCCAGGGTTGAGATTCCACTCAGGCTACAGTGCTGTTTGAGAAAGACCTTCAAAGTATCCACCCAGCCTGAAAAATGCAAATCTAATAAACAAGTCTTCTGAAAATATAAGCTGGGCTGGAGAGATGATTCAGTGGTAAGAGCACTGGCTGCTTTTCCAGAGGACCTGGGTTCAGTTCCCAGCATCCGAATGGCAGCTCACAACTGTCTGTTACTGCAGTTCCAGGAAATCCTGCAGGCTCACATAAACATACATGTAGGCAAAACACCAATGGATGTAAAATAAGTAAAAATAAAAAAGAAAGAAAAGAAAACTTAAGCTGGCTCTTGGGTCAGTACAGTGTGATCTCACTGGGCACATGCTATGTTTTGTTGGTCGGACACAGTATTAATTTTGCAGTTCTTACAAGTAGACAACGTCTCCAACTCTAAAGGGCCAGAGTCCATGTTTTATACTAAGCAGATTCTAAGTTTAAGAGGGTATATGAGAAAATCAGTCTTTTATTGTGTAGAGCATTTATAGAGAATGTTCAAACTGTTCACTGCAACTTTAGGTCATTTGTGGTATTCCCATGGTTGTTTCCTGAGTGAAGCTTTTAAAAATTAATTTTTAGGTTTATTTTTTGTAGGTATCTACCCATGCTTGTGGAGATTAGAAGACCATGTCTTTCCTTCCACTCTGTGGGTCCCAGGGGTCAAACTCAGGGCATCGGGCGTCAGGCTTACTCTTACTCTAGTCAATGTGAGCCCTTTGCAGAATACTGAACTGTTCACATCTGGTACCAAGAAAACAATGCATTCAGTGATTTATTTTTACGGCAATTTGCAAACTCCCAGAGCTCCTAAGTACTGAGATGGCAGCACACCCATCCCTGTGAGCGCCACCCTCTTCCCTAGTGGGGGCCTTGTCCCATCTCTGCTTCAGTCCTTCCTTTTCCATGGGGCTTTCTTCCTTTCTGGAATGTTTCCTCGGATGCCTCTTCCTCTTCCCACTCTAATCCTTTTCCCCTTAGTGTGCCTTCCCTGTATTTTTTACTTCGGGTTTCTCTCTCTTGGTCTTCCAAGCAGCCTATCCCTGCCTGCAAGTCCACCCTGCATGCCTTCTTGCTGCTTCTGGTGGTTTTGGCAAAAATTCCAAGTTAGAATAAAAACTGTGAATGAGCCCCTGTATTAAATACACATTATTTCCAGGCAGATAATATCTACTACCTTGTTGGGGCTTAAGTCAAATCCAGTTTTGTTTCTCTGTGCATTTCCATCTGTCTCTACATACTTATGCAAATGTACATGTTCACACTTGAATGTGTGAACTTGAAAAGCCAAGATAGCAGATTTGGAAACAAGGAACTTAGCTCATGGAGGAGAAGGGGAAGTCTTCGTAAAGGGATGACCAGCAGCCATTCAGCATGTGCTCCGCAAGTTCCTTTGTGGACGCTGTAGACACAGAGGCTTGCAAAAGCTAGCCCTAAGGCAGAGCTTTTGACGCATCAACAGTAACTAATGAATGGGTGAGCTCGGGAGTGGGGAGCACAGTGTTTGACAGGTAGAAGTATCAGAACAGTGCCTTATTTTTTTTTTCTAGGCAGGGTCTTATTATTTTATATCTAATCCTAAATGAATGGTTTTCCAGATGGTAGAGATTCTCCATATTCTTACGCTATTCAGAACATGTATCAGCAGGTGAGGGCTGTGACTGGTAAAATATGTATTTGTCACTATTTCCCTACTGTATGCTTAAGCTTGTCTCGTATTTAGGCCAGAAGTGGTTTTCTGCCTAGAATCTGTAATATTTGCTCAGAAATATAATTTCCTAACTATTTATTTTAACTGGTTGGTGTTACATATTAAACAACCCACTCCTATAAGCTGTACCGTTTCAGTAGTGTTTAGTGGGTTCACCGCCATCTCCACATAGCATTTCAGAACATTCTCATCACCCCAGGGGAAACTCGGTGCTCAGTCGCAGTCTGTCCCAGACAAGAACTTGATGGTTTACAAACAACAGAATGTGTTTCTCATAGTTGGAGGGTCTAGGACATCCATAGTAAAGAGCCAGAAGACTCTGGGTCTGAGGGCCACTTCCTTCACCTTCTCAGAGCGTATCTTCACATGGCAGCATGGTGAGAGTCCCTGAAGGACTTTTCTAAGGACACTAGATAGCCCTACTCATGATCCTGTTCACAAACAAAGAATGTCATTCCTAACCATCACTTTGAGGGTAGGATTTCAGCCCATGAACTATTTGGGGACATAGATATTATACCTGTCATATAGTCAGCTACCCAGTGAACCCCAGTTCTAGACAGTCACAACTCTATAGATCTGTATCCATGTCTCTATATAAACAGACCCATTCCATATGTGTTCTTTTGTGACTAGATGCTTATACTCAACGTAATAGCTTCAAAGGTTACCTACCTGTTGTTATAGTACTTCCTCCTCTCTTTGGTTCTTCAAGACATGGCTTCCCTTTGTAGCTTTGGAGCCTGGCCTGGCCCTCAATCTGTAGACCAGGCTGCCCTTGAACTCCCAGAGATTCGCCTGTCTCTGCCTCCTGAGTGCCCAGCTACTTCATCCTCTCTTATGGCTAAATGATATTCCATCTTTTTATATTCATCAGATGACAGGCATTGAGGTTGTTGCTTCTTTTGCTTATTAGGAATGATGTGCTGTGGCCATTCATGCACAAATCTTTGTACAGACATGTGTTTCAGTTCCATAGGGTATATACTGAAGTATGCCTAACTATTTGGTTTTCTCAGTACTCACTCTCCAGTTTTTAATAAACTATACATTATACATTTTAATTATAAAAGATATAGCTAAGATTGATTTTGTTAGTGGCTAGGGAGATGGCTCTGCAGTTAAGACCACCTACTGCTCTGACAAACTCTCTGAGTTGGTGGGGGCAGGGCTTGCTACCAACTGTAAGTCCAGCCCCAGAGAATACTAAGCCGTCTTCTGACCTTCATGGGCATCACACACTCATGCCAACACGTGCATGCATACGCACACACTCCTGTGTCGTTCTGCGTAGCTATAAAAACACTGCAAACGTAAAACCCTGCTTCTCCCAAGTCAGGCTCAGTCTTTCTTCAGGTTATCTTCCATCAGGTGTTTCTCCATCTCTCCACATTGCCTCAGTTCATATGCAGGTTATAGAGGTGTGCCACAGGGTGACCCCTGGCTGCCATGCTTTTTAGTACAGGGGAAGACTTTATACATTAAATCTGCCATTTTCCATTATGTATGAATCAGTTCCTTCCCGTAACAGACACGTCCGTGTACACTCATGTGCTAGGGAACACCCACTGAGCTCACCCATGGTTGGTATCTGTATGTTCTTCTTAGCTGTTTAAGAAGACATTAATCTGAGACTTGGCCCCTTTGTAATTAGACACAAGAAAGTTCACTGATAACAGACTTACTGTGTGGTGCTTAAGGACTTTTATAAAACTGCATACAGAAGAGGGAATGGTTTTGCCAGTTCGGACTTAATGAGCTCTCTTTAGGAAAATTAGTATTTGCCCCTGATAAGTCATTCTTTGATTGGTTACAAGATCTTTAAGGTGCAAAATAAATATATAGTAACCCAGAGAAAGTACTGCTAGACTTCAATAAAAGAGAGCTCACTTGCCTGGCCTGGAACTTGCTATGGAGACCAGGCTGGCCTCAAACTCCAGTGCTGGGATTACAGGTGTGTGGGACCACACCCAGCCTCTTTCCCTACTTATTTACCATTGGAAGCGCTTTATCATCCAGTATAAGGTTGACCAGGAGCGGGAGGGAGGGAGGGCGGGAGGGAGGGCGGGAGGGAGGGCGGCGGGCGTGCGTGTACCAATTCTAGATCTGTTTTGAAGCTGGGCATTCTAGTGTATGAAAAGTATTACTTCATGGATGCTGTGAAGTAGGTGTTATCTCCATTTACAAATGAGTCAACTAAGAATAAAACAGGCCAAGGGACTTTCCTAAAGTCATTTAGGGAGAAATGGTTGAGTTGGGTGTTTCCAGTACAGTCCGTCCTGATCTTTTCTCCAGTCAGCAAACATCCTTCAAGCTTTCGGCTTGCAGGGCAGAACAGTAGCGGTAGATTGCTTGCCCTTGGGAGGCCCCTGGGTTTAGTTCCAGCACCACCAAAAGCTACATGGGCATATTAACAGAAAGGAAGATGTAGAAAAAAAAAAAGAAAAAAAAAAACGTCAACAGAGGCTTGAGGAGAATCCTTGCCTCCAGACACTGAAGAGTATGCTTGTTTTGATGTGACTGTGCCGTAGATGGTATTGACTGGACAACTGGCTTCGCTATAGTTTGAAAGGAATGCAGGTTTGCTCGCTGGATTTTGCAATACTCTCTTCATAGTAGGAAAAATGCTCAGCTATATAAATGGAATGTGGTTGTTTTGTAAAGGATTTCAGGGCTATCAAAGATGGCTTAGTGGGTAAAGATGCTTGTTGCCAAACCTATGACCTGAATTTGGTCTCCAGCAACCACATGTTGGAAGGAGAGAGCTGCCTAAAAGCTGCCCTCGGACCTCCACACATTCACGAGAGAGAGAGAGAGAGAGAGAGAGAGAGAGAGAGAGAAAGTAGTTTTGAATCCAGAGTTTTATCTGCACATTAACTATTAGGAAGTATAAAAAGGAATATCTTAACAGAAAAACTTGAAAATAAGTTAAAACTATTATTCATAAAAGTCCTTACAAATGGTGTGGTGTGCCTTGGTGGTAGAGTATATACTTGGCTTTTGTGAGATCCTACAAAATAGATGTTATAATGTTCCATTTCCAAGCATCCACACACATACAAATATTGGCAAATAAGTTGGTTTCAAAGTGTGACCTAACAGAGCCCTAGTTCATGTGGGAATCCAAAATAGGAAAAGAGCACCACCTGTAAGAGAAAGACAAAAATGATCTCCGTGTCAGGGGTGGGTGAGTACCTGCGGGGAGGTCAGAGAGTAACTTGAGTATTGGTTCTTGCCTTCCCACCTTTTTGAAGACCGGGTCTGTGTTGTTCACTGATGCCTACATAGACTTGTGACCCACAGATTTTAGGGGAGTCTCCTTCTCTGCTTCACATCTCAGCATTGGAGCACAGGATCCCATGGAATTACATTCGCACACCACCAGACCAGGGTTCTCATGGATTTTGGGGATTTGAACTCTGGTCCTCATCCTGCTTATATAACTAGCCCTACCCAGCAAGCCATCTCCTTGGCCACTCACAGCTTAGGCAATGACTGTGGGCTGTTTTCTGGAGTTACACTTTCCACTTTACCAGTATGTGGTGTTTATTGTTTTAAATACACATTCCTCCCTTCTGTATTTACTGAGCACCCATTGGTGACTAAGTCTTGCTCTTGAAATTTTCACATCAGTACCTCATCAAGAAGAGAGTAATATATATGTGTATATATATGTACACATAAATATATATGTAAATGCATGCTCAAAACTAAAAAAAAAAAAATGCTGAAGTCATCTCAAGAAATGTCTATAAGGTAGATTATACACACATATGCACAAAGGTGAGGGGTCCACAGGGCTGATGAATAGTAACACAATTTTTGACTAGCAGAAACTGTCATTTATCTTTGTTTCCTTTATTTGACAGTATACTGAAAAAGGGATTTTTTTCAAATTACCTTTCTGTTACTTTACCTTTAGTTATGCTATTGTTCAGGAAACAGATGTGTTCCTTTCTTTGAGAGATGGCAAGGGTGTTTCCAGCAGCTTGTTTCTGTGTGGAATTGAAAAGAATAAAGATTGGTCCCATTCTGTGTGAGCTGAGCGGTGAATGAGTCGTCCATGCAGATCAAGTCATGACTGAATGAACCGGGGAAAGGCCACACTGGGGTCAGGGAGAAGCTGTCACAGCCATGTTAAATTACCAGTGTTGGGAGCTTCATGTTGGCATGCAGGTGAGACATGATTGGAGGGATGTATTGTTACTACGGTGCAAGTTAGCACAATCTGAAAGAATAGGTCCACTGCAACAACTAAGGGGTCTTAGGTCATGACTGTTCTCTTGAGCATTGCAGATATACAGTAGTAAGAATTCTCCTGACTCTTGGGAGAGAGCAAGCAGAATGATGAAAGTGAAGAAGAAGCACCCGTCAGTTGACTTTAATCAAAAGACCTGTTTGATGCTCATCTGGTTGATTCAACGTAAATGAGATCATTGTAGATTTAAGAATATCAAACACAGATCGAGTCCCAAATTCTCTGTAGCTCTCCTACATGGTGAAAGCTGTGTGTGTGTGTGTGTGTGTGTGTGTGTGTGTGTGTGTGTGTGTGTGTGTGTGTGTGTGTGTGTAAGATTTTTATTTTGTGTGCATTGGTGTCTGGCCTGCATGTGTGTTTGTGTGAGGGTGTCGGATCCCCTGGAACTGGAGTTACAGAGAATTGTGAGCTGTCATGTGGGTGCTGGGAATTGAACCCAGGTCCTCTGGAAGAGCAGCCGGTGCTCTTAACCACTGAGCCATCTCTCCAGCCTGTGATGAAAGTATTTATTCTTGTGCTTGATTCATTGCACTCCGCCATTCTCCTGATTCTACAAATCACCCCCTGTAGACTTAAACCAGCTCATATGAGTTGTTCAGAATTTTCTTCTAGAAATCAGATTGCTCTAAATTTTTCAACACATTTATAGTTAGCCTCTTCCCTCTACCATGTGACCCGTTTTCATTGTCTTTTGTCTATGTATCTGTGTATTGGCAGCTGACATTTTCCTGCATACAGCCACAGCTCAGTGGCTCTGTGTAACTCAAGCCAAACCATAACTGTTGCAAAGCAAAGTGACCCAGCTCAGAGTCGCACACCAGGTTTCCCCAGGTCGGTGACACTCTGACCTATACCCTGAATTGCGGCATCAGAGAGATCTCACTCTCCACAAAGGACATCATCTGAGTGTTCCTAGAACAAAGGCTGTACCTAAAGCCCAAGAGCTGATTCAAAGATGGCAGAGCACGTTCCATCCTGTAGCCCAAGTCCAGCCAATAAGTAGAGATAAAACCAATAACAGAATAGATGGGCCTGGGCCTCCTCTGCTGGAACACCCAGCGGTGTAATGGGCATCTGTTCAAAGATGTCGTGGAAAACTTTGCCAGGATAGAAGAGAGTCAAAAACCCAGGTGGTAAGGCCTTGAGCCCCTGGCATAGCTGAATATGGGGCTGCATTTCCATGACAAGTGCTGAACCCCTGTCCCCAAGACCTGAGTGCTGAAAACATCTTAACTTCAGAGTAGGCCGCTGGAGCCCTCACACTAAGACAGGTCAGAGAGGTGCCTTCTCTTTCCACTGGGTCTCAAGGAAGCAAGAAGGCAGCCATGCCATTTTACAAAGCAGAAAGTGGGTCCTCCTCGCCTCTTTCCTTCCCATCCTCTCAAATTGAGAGGAATCCATTTCCGTTGTTTCTGTGACCCTCCTCTGGTTTATCGATATTCTAGCTGCATGGATATACTAAGACACATACCCCAGAACAAGAGACAGGTTTAGGCCTTTGCCTAGGAGAAGCATCTATTCAAGATAGCCTAGTTGTTTGTTTCTCAATAGCTGTGGCCAGAGTATTGATGTTAAGCCATTCTGTGATACTCAAAAGTAATTTCTCACCACGTTTATGAGAGGTCACACAGCTTGCACGGTTACATAAATATATAGTCAGCTCGCCTGGTCAGCCGATACTCCTTCCTCTGTGTGTAAACTTGGCTAACCTGGTCTCCTGGCCCTAAAGCCTTTCCCCACATGTTTAATAGTAGGGAGGCTCAGTTATATATTCCTACATCTCAGAATGTCATTTTGACTTTGCTTTTATAGTTTTCATCATTTACTCTGATATTAAGCAAACATCTGAGTGAAAAGAAAGGGAAAATAATTGCTTCTAAAATATATATATTCGGTACTTTGGAAGATAAAAATTTGGTATGAGCAAAAAGATTGGGCCTGGGAGCAGAGACTTAAGGGTCCAAAAGGATCAGTCTCAGTCTCTTAGATAACTGTAAATGACCCCTTAGACTGCGTAGTATTTTGTAAACAACCGAAGTTTATTGTGTGTGGTTCTTTAAGCTGAGAAGCCTAAAATGAAGATGCCGGTGGGTCCTGTGTCTGGTGACGGCTTCTCACTGCCTCCTCACAAAGCAGAAGGGTCAGGGCACATCTTTCCACTCCTTAAATATCCAACCCCATGCATAGAGACAGAGCCCCCACCCAAAGCCCCACCTCTTCATCGTATGCCCGACACCCACACTCAGACGGTAGCACCCACCCGTGAGTGAGTGTGCACAGGACACAGCACCATTAAGCTGGGGGGTTACTTTGTTCCTTGTTGAAGTAGAACACCATTTACAGGCTCATAGACGTTCAGAAAACAATCTGGTTACAGGATCCCCACAGTACTAGCTTGTGAAATACTAGGACTCTGCAGTACCCCTTCCCAGAGTCCCATACTGCTTCTCCCCAGTGACTTCAGCTGCAGAGAACTGAGCTCCGAGAACATTAGTAATGAAAATAAATGTGTTTCGACATAACGGTGAGATGCACAGTGCAGGCTGGGGTGAGGGCGGGGGGGGGGGGGGGCAGGGCAAAGCAGACCTCGTTTGAATTCCAAGTCTGCAATTCTTTAGGCATTGATTGTCGTGTCATGTATCGACTGTTGGTCATGTTCCCTCATCTATAGTGGTGATGGTAATACTTCATTGCTCCTGGAGTTTTTGTGAAAACTAATGATGCCCTGTTTAGGGAACACTTGGATATGTGCTAGATACAACATTCACACCCTATAGAAGATAGCTGCTAAGAGTCCAGAATTTTCCGGGTTGTTTTTTCTTTAGGGTTTTTTGTTTGTTTTTAGTTTTATGGTACTTTTTCACTTTTTGCTTTTCTATTTTTGAGACTTGTGCAAAGGCTGGGAATGTAGCTGCCTCAGTACTAGAATGCTCATTTTCTCCATGTGTGGCCCTGAGTTTGTAGCCAGACAACACACACACACACGCACGCACGCACGCACGCACGCACGCACGCACACACGCACGCACTGTCACTCACACACTAACTATAACTTGTTAATTTGTTGTCTAATATAAGGGATACAGTTCTTGGTAATAACCTACAAATATTTTTAATAGGTTGATATTAATAGAGCCAGTGGTAGTAACTTAACACTAGAGAAGCTGAATCAGGATGATGAGCTTGAGGCTACCTCGAGTAATGAATTCCAGGCCAGAGTGGGTTTTGAAATAAGACTCTGACTCAAAAATAAACAAAAAAAATTAACAGGGAAAAAGTAGCTGTTTATGCCATTCAATGAACAAGGCGTTGAGGAAAATTTATTTGTGTGCTATGGGCATAAACAACAACAAAAAATATCAATAAGTGTGTGTCAGTTAGAGAAAAGTATTAGGACAAGGCTTATGGGGAAACCTAGAGACGTCCCCACCCTCAAAGGACTATTTGGTCTACTTGGGAAAACACCAGAAATGTCACAAAGAGAGCTTATTTCATTGCCAGTGAAATGGTTGCTGTAGATAAGGAAGGCTTTGAGTTCAGAAGGGGACACATTTGCCTCTGAAGCCCAGTGCTAAGTATTTTTGAACATGTGATGGTTAGTTAGCAGCTATAAAAGTCAGAGAAAGGAAAGTGGCATAATTAAGAAAAGAGATCCAGCAGAGGCGTGCTACAGGATCCAGGACAAATAGGAGAGAGGCCCAGAAAGAAGTACCCAAGTGGTGTGGTGTCAAAGGACAGCCCCGGACCCCCTCACCCCTTTAGTGGAAGCTCCGACCAAGATGGGCTCCACCCTCTGGCCAGTTAAACTGACCTTTAAAACCTGGGCCTGTAGACCGTGGTAGCTTTGTGGTTGCGATGGCAGCAAGCAGAACACATGGTTATGAAAGTCAACAGCCACCAAGAGTGTCCCTGCTGCAAGAGAAATGCATGGAAAGCCTTCCTTGACCAGAGAGAGACAGTCACACTTCTTCCTCCCACCAGTGAAGGATTCTGCTTTCTGCTCAACAGTGATAATGCCAGTGATTGGGCTGTGACTTCAGGAAATGCCTGCTTTTAAGATGTGTCTTTGTTCTTCTAGGCCTCTGTTTCGTGGAAGTTCAGACGTGGATCAACTAGGAAAAATCTTGGAGTAAGTAGTACTGATGGTCTTACCTTACACGAAACATTCGCAGTGACTCTCCTCTGATGTTCTTGTCTCTCTCTCTTATCTTTCTTGCCTCAGGCTGCTGCTGCAGTCTTACAATTGCTGTGGTGAGTGGGGACAGGGCCGGTCGTGACCTGTAGCCTGCTGTGCTCTGAATGCTGTGTATTGCCTGGGTGGGTCTCTGCTGCTTCTCCTTGCTTGGCTGAGCTCTCAGTGCCGGCTCCGTAGGGCAGACGATTGTCTGCTTGTGGTCACATCAAATTTGCCTCTCATAAGAGACGGGACACTTGGTGGCTTAGGATCCCAGCCTGCCCAGCGAGGCATCCTGTTCTCATTGAGAGTCCTTGATCATTCTTGTTGGTTTTGCATTGCATTCCCAAGCCAAGGACAAAAATGCTACTCGGTCGCATTTTCCCTCAGAGCACCAAAATAGGGAATGAGACTCCTAGGTTGTCATCTCGGCCCGTGGCTGCACAGCTGTGTAAGTGAGAAGTTGCATGAAGCACCCTACAGTGGGTTTACTGCACCATGCCCAGCTCCTGGTTGCTGATTTAACCCTTTTTCCTTTAAGTTTTTCACCTGAGAGATGGAACGACTTCAGGTTCTCCGTGCAGTCTGTTCTCCAACTCGCTTGTTTGCTTCCGGTCGTTCTCCCCATCGCTCTGGGATGATTTGCAAACTTCATTCGTGCCTACATGTTTGTGCTTGTGAGGTTGTGCTCATGTCTAGCATGCTCTCATGTCACTAGAATGTAACTGGAGCCTTTTTCCCGAGAGGCATGCTGGGTGGCATCCTTTTAGGAAGTGTGCTTTTGCCGAGTCCCACCCCAAGTGAGGTGGGATGGAAAGCGTGAAGGGGTCCTGGCTAAAAGTCACCACTATCATTGGCTGGTGACATTTTTGTGGATCTCAAGTGGTTTTTATGGGTTTCAAATCTATAAGACCACACACACACACACACACACACCAAAAACAACAACAACAACAACAAAACAATGCCCCTATATTTAAGTGTGATTGCTTCAAACATGGAATTCACCCCAAAGCTAATGACTCAGTTTTGGGGACTTGGAAGCTGTTCCTGCTTTGAAGCTGAAAGAACACTTGCTGTCTTTGATTTGTGTTGGGTAGTTTACTTTGTTATTGTTGTTTTGGTCTGGTCTAGTCTTGTCTGGGGACTTCCCAGGTCCTGGGCATCCACCAGTACCTCATCTCCTGACAATCCTGTAAAATGGACGCATTCTCCACCAAGTCCTTTTATTACCCTGCATTTGCATGGCAAGCTCCTCCCGTTCCCTGCTAGATTTGTGTCTTTCCCTGGGATTGTGGAATGTGTTCTGTGTGCCTGCAATCTTCAGGGGGGACCCAGGAAAGTAAACATTCTAGTATTCCCCTTTGAAAGGAAACGCAGCCTTGGGGTATCCGCCGCGCGGCTGGGCCCTGGAGGTCGTCACCTTCCCTCCCTTTCTTACTCCTCCTGGGATTCCTGGCCACCCCCAGAGCAGCCTACAGACCTGTAGCACTGCCTGTACTCTTAGACCACAGACCCAGTGCACTAGGCCAAAAGGGACATTTGGCTTGTCCTGTGGGAAAGCCTAGTCGACTTTTGGCCAAGGCCTGGCTCTCCCACGGGGCTAACAGAAAAGCAGCCTCGAAGCCTTGTATGTTTTATGCCTTTAGATTTTACTTCTTGGTTTCTGGTTTTGCTTCATTGTTCTGAACGGTCCTTTCAACGGAAAAGGGACAATGCTGCACCCTAGTGTCACTGCTGAGCTACGTGAGGAATTTCTTCTAACCCATCCACCACAACCATTTCAGTCTTCCAGTGTAAATGTCAGCTTTCACAGCCTCTTTCAGCTGTCCAAACAGTGAAATGCGACACAAACCTTTTGTAGTGAATTTGTCACAATTTCATCACGATCATTATGGGCCATGACAGTCCTTATTGGACCCAAAGCTGATTTTTTTTTTCTTTTTTAAGGAAAGTTGTGTTCTCATACTCTTAATAAGGTAAGCTGTAGACAGATTTCTATTTTCAGAGAACATGGAGTGTTTCAGAAGTAAGACAGTGGTGTTAGGCCACACATTTAGAGCATCTTCTAAGCACAGTAGCCTAGCTAAATAGAAGTACAATACCGGATATGGAGTAAGGAGGCCTGAGTGTGTGACCTCACCAGGCATTCTCATATATGTATCATGTATGCATATGTATACATGCCTTATGTGTAGTTAAATGTATTTACATATCATAAAGACAGACATAGGGTTTCTCTGAAAGTTTTTGGTTTCTGACTGCTGTATTCATAAGATTTCAAATCTATAGGTGCTAATAATTCAAAGCTGCTAATAATACTCCGGAGGCTGAGACAGGAGGATTGTGAGTTTGAGACCAGCCTGGGCTGCACAGTGAAACACTATATTTTAAAAATGCTGCCATTAAAGTAATTTAAATTCTAAGCATCACTATAATCCATCTCTAGGTAACTGACGATGATGTATAAAAGTCCTGACATGAACGGGCTGGGAAGAGATACAAGTGTCAGACTGTATAATGAGTATTCTTTTCCTCCCCTGCCACACAGTGATGCTTTTACCCCTTTGTTACTCACACTGTAGCCCCTGCTATTGAACACACTTGGACAGTGCTCAAGTTGTGATTTTGCCCATTGATTCCAATGTGTCCACGAGTCTGCATTTATGTGGCTGTCTGCCAGTCCTAGAGGGGACAGGATTAGTGTCTTGTCTCCCTACCTGGTGGTATGTGCACTGGTGATGGGAAATCTGCCCTTCCCAGGGAGGGCTGTGACCTCTAAGGGAACAAAATCCCGTTAGATCCTGTGACATTTACCACCTGTCTCCTTGAAAGATGTTTGTAGCCACACCTTCTGGTCCTGTGCTGAAGGAAGTAAGAACGGGACTTTGATGCAAGCCAGCACCATTTCTAACTAGAGTCAAAGTAGTTCAGATCAGTATCAGCAACTATATTCCCTGTCCACTAAATTATGCTTTTGCTTTTTAGTTCAGAGTTACTCAGAGTCTGTATACTGTCCAAATACACTTACCACCTATAAACTAGAAGTAATACTATGTGTGAATAAATTATATGGGGCCACCAGCCTACCAATAATAAGTAACAACTGGATATTGGCTGCATATACTGTGTGCCAGGCTCTGTATGCAGTTTCAATAAATTACTGCCAACCCTCGTATAACGGTAAATTACCACTGTTGTATGCATAAAGACACCAGAGCTCATGGTTGTCATGTAATTTGTCCTTACATGCCAGTTAAGAGCAGGTGCTGAATTCGAAGCCACATCTGCCTGGGCTTTTCTTACGGCTTGCTAGTCCCTCCGCATTTCTAATCCCAGAACAGTTGTCAACGGAAACCTAATTGATACCCTTGTCATTGAGTGGGTCTCACTTTGGAAAACCACTGAATGTTGCTTACATAACATAGGACCGATATACTTTTTAACCTTATGTTTTGAGTCTAATTTATGTGATTGTTTAGAAAATTACTCCTTAATTTAAAAACTTGGCCAAAGTAATGCATTAGTAAGCATACTGGATGGGCACCATGACAGCACGTCTTCACAGAGCTGTTCCATCCAAACATAAAGCTTCGTCAGGCATAGAAGAGAACACTGGAGATCTAGGTGGCTGTCTCAGAACGACAGGGCCTGCCTTGTAACCACACCAGGACTTAAACGCCTGGCTACACAGGTCCCATCCACACACCTTCCGTTAGGGTCTGATGCCAGCCAGGGATGTTGCATGCTTCTTGTCAGTGAACTTTGTAGTGTCTTCTGAGATTGGCGGGAGCGTAGATGAGAAATCCTTTCCGTCACAAGGTGAGGCTCTCGTGGAGCTGCTGTCCACTGTGCCTGCCCTGTGAAGTTGGCCTGCTCTGGGATTTGGTGAGGAAGCCCTTTGCATGACTGTCAGTGTTCACACTCACATCTGGTTCTTCTGTAGTGTGATTGGACTTCCGGGAGAAGAAGACTGGCCCAGGGATGTGGCCCTTCCCAGGCAGGCTTTTCATGCCAAATCTGCCCAACCCATCGAGAAGTTCGTGACAGATATTGACGAACTAGGCAAAGATCTACTTCTGGTAAGTTCCCGGGATACAGTTGGCCTGTGCCCATTGAGACTGTATGACAAACAGCACCACAAGCACCTGGTATGGAGGCTGTAGTCTTCCTGTGGATTTTGTTTTCCAGCAGGGGGTTTTTGATTCTGGAATGTCTTTTCTACTCCATCTCTTAACACCATGTTTTGAATGTGTATATGGATGCAGCATTATAAGGCTCTGGATTCCTTGGGCATAGGCTTCTTGACAAGCAAATATGTGCCCTTGTTTAAAGTCCCACGCTACATGAAGCAACTTGAGAGTCACATCTATGCGAATGTTTTCCCCAAAGCGACAATACTTCTAGTTACTGGTTTATTTAATAAGCATTTAGTGTGCCATGCCCATATAAAATAGCCCACGGAAAAATGAGATTCTGGTGCTGGAGAGATGTCTCAGTTCTTAAGAATATGCACAGCTTTTCCAGAGGACCCAGGTCCAGTTCCCAGCACCCATATCAGACAGCTTTTATAACTCCAACTCTAGTGAAGCTCTCTTTTGGCCTCCACTCTGTGCACATTCTCACACACAGACACACACACACACACATGCTTAAAATGAAGGTTTTTTAAAAAAGAATAAAATAAGCCCTTTTGTACTCTCAAACTCTTAATTATTGATGTTGTGTATACTGTTCTGCCCTTGGGAAACACAGAAGGCCCGCCTTTTTGTGGTCACAGCCTGTCAGTAAGAAGTCTTTTCTTAACTTCCTGAGTTAAGAGTCCTTGTTACCTGCTCTTTTCTATGTATCTATCTCATTCTGCCACCCAAGCCAAAGAGGCAGCAGGTTCCTGCCATGGTTTTCTCATGGAAGCAGATAGTTGCACCCAGAAGAAACACTGACATCCCTGAAGGCCTAGGTCAGCTAATGGCCAAGCTCATCTTGAATAATGATAAGGATGTTTCTCCCAGGCCACCAAAGTATTCAACCCTCGGAAAAGTTGTGATTCTACAAGGTAATTTTTAAGTCAGTCATTTGGCAGTCAAATTAAATCTTCTTAACAGAAGCAGCATTTATTGTTCACAGTGTTTTAGTTCATTCTCATGCTGGTGACTTTGTTCCTAAAGGAGAGCAGAAAATTTAGAGGTCACCTTTTCCAAGACTCCCCCCATGGTCCGATATACAAGCCCATTATTTACCTTGATATGTTTCCGATGAAATGTTTTCTTTATTGCAGAAATGCTTGACGTTTAATCCAGCTAAAAGAATATCTGCCTATGGCGCCCTGAGTCACCCATACTTTCAGGACCTGGAGAGGTACAAAGACAGCCTGCACTCCCACCTGTCATCCAGCCAGAGCACCTCAGAGCTGAACACAGCCTGAGGTTCCCCAGGGATGCCATGAGCTGGTCATCTAAACATGGTGGCTGACAAGACCCCTACGAGAGCCTTGCAGAGCAGTTGAAGATTGCTGGCTGTGGGCTTTCCAGCTGCTGGCTTCCAGATGCGCTCTGCTTCACCAAGGAAACCACCTAGTTTACTGTTGAGAAATCAATGCAAGAGTGATTGCAGCTTTATGTTCGTTTACTTGTTTGTCTGTCTGTGTGTTTCAAGAACCTGGAAAACTTCCAGAAGAAGAGAAGCTGCTGACCGATTGTGCTGCCATTTCCTTTTCTAACCTTGAATGCTGCCAATGTTGGATGGTCATCCAGGCCCAGTCGGGTTAGGATGTAATCTCTGCAGCTGCTGGGCCTGCTTGGGTACTTGTGAGTGTGTGAGAGAGATCCCTGATCTCGTGAAGTGTTACTTTTTGTAGACAACAGGAATAACTGAATTGTAAAGACTAAGGAACAAGGGCTTGTTCAGTGAAGGTGATTCACCAGTGTAGTCTGCTCCAGTTAGAAAGGTGAGCCTATGTTCTTAGCATTTCCTTTCTTCCAAAAGCATTTGCTAGCAGTAAACGATACAGTTTAGACACCACACAAAAAAAAATAATAATAAAAAAAAATAAGAAAGAAAAGGGGAGGAAACGCCCTAGTATCTTTTAAGAGAACTTCTGTAAGCATGCATTCTTCTGTTTGCTCTTTGGAAAGCTGAATTTACTTCTTCTGAGTCCTATATATATATATAGTACAATACTTAATTGTTTGTTGGGAAAGGCCCTATTAGCATTTTAGTACTTGTCATAGATTTAGGGAGTGTACCTCAAATAGGTTTTGAAGATAGAGAAAGCCTAGATTTTCTGGTTTGAAATGTTACTATTTCCTTTGTGTTTCTTGTTATTTTGTTCTTTGTTTTAGGGGTTTGCTTCCTGCTCTGATTTGGAGATGGTTCTGACTAGAGACAGGAATTCCATTTAGTTCTCTCCACCTACTACCCCGTACTTTCCTCCGTGCATTTGCCATGTTCTGCTTTGTTTTTAGGGTGCCCGCCTTCTCCATTGCCAGCACCTCTAATGCATATTCCTCCCATTGCCTAACGAATGGCAGGTTTCCTACCTGCCCCACATACCACACCTGCCTGCCTGCTGACTCTGTCTCTCACTGAATGCTTTGCAGATGGCCTTGTTTACGGCTTATGGCTCCAATTCTGCAATCCTAACAGGGTCCCCTACACTTTCTTAGTATGGTCTTCCTGCCTGACATCACTGAGGTCACATAGGCAGTGTAGAATACTGGTTCTGTGTGTCACCAGCATATAGATTGCTGTCAGCTATCACTTAGTGTTTTACATTTTTATAGAGTATATTGTTAATGTGTGTGGGGGGGGGGTGAATGTCTTTTCCTCCTTTTTAGAGATAAATGCCCTCTAAAGGGATTGTGCTCTCCATCCCCAGGGTGTTCTTTTTCTAGTGCCCGCTTTCTGCAGAGCCAGCCTGGCTCGGGCATTATAAACAACTGTACCTTGCGTCCTCTATCAGTCCTTTATAGTCCATGCCACTTTTGCCCTATCCTTGGGTTTAGTGCAGTAGCAATTAGAAGGCTTAGAAAGCAGCCTCGGGGAAGGTTAGCTGTGTTTTGAACCGTGTTTGTTTGGAGCGCATGTAAGTAGAAGCTAGATCATGTTTCAGTGTAGAACTTGAAAAGAATGGATGATGCTTCACACAGTAAGACAGGTTTCAGATAGTGTTTATGTATTCTGAAGCTTTACTGAAGTCTTTGCAGCTGAATAATACATGTGATTATCTTGAATAGAGGAGAGGAAGATGCCCTTCCCAGAGCTTTGGGGGTTGGGAGTCATTCTTTTGTTTGTTTGTTTGTTTGTTTGTTTGTTTTAAATACATTTTTTACAGTCTTCTGATTCAGTATCTTGAGAAACAGGATTTTTTTTTTCAAAAGCAAGATTTAAAAAGAAAGCTAGGCCATGAGAATGTTCTGTTGTTCACTTCCATCATTACAGCACTGGCCATGTTGTCAGCGCTGTCAAAGGTGGCAGTAAGGCTCAGAGCAGCAGACAAAGTCTCCCATAGGTCTCACCAGGACAGTGAGTTCTGCCTTGCCTTTCAATAAGGTTCAAAATTCAGGCTTTTGCTAGCGCTTAGAAATCGGACATAAAACTCACTTCATCATGGCCTAGCCTACTCCATTTTGGATTAGCATCCATGTGATAAAATGAAAAACAGTTTTGAGGGCTTTGCTTTTGAAAAAGAAAAAGGTGTTCCTTCCTCCCCCATAACTTGGTTCAAGGAAAATACATCTGTCTTAAACTGGAATCTTTTGATATTCTTCAGAATAATGAAGTTCAATTTCATTATTGTCATCTGTTTTGGGCTTTTTTCTAAGTAGGTCTTTTGGGGGGTCTTTGTTTTATTTTTGTTATTTTGGCTGTTTTTTGCTGTTTATTTTTCTTTTGAGGGGGATTTTTTGAGAGTTTTGAGACAGGGTTTCTCTCTGTAGCTCTGGCTGTCCTGGAACTCATTATGTAGACCAGGCTGTCCTCGAATTCTTAGAGCTCTTTGTGCTTCTGCCTCCTGAGTGCTGGGACTAAAGGCTTGCACCACCACCATCCTGCTTTAAGTAGTATTTTTAAATCACAAGCATTTTGGTATTAGAAACTTGGTATATTGTGCCTGGGCGGTGCAGAAAGGGCATCCAGCCTCTCTGGACTTCGTATCACTGTCCTGGCTCTTAGTTCATACAGTTGTTCTCTGGATGTATGTCTCTCCATCGGGCTCCCACTTCTGAAACCCAGTTTCCATCCAAGGAGCCGTGGCGTTCAGGCCCTTGGCAGCACATGGAAGCATAAAGAGTAGGGCTCAGCCGGGCGTTGGTGGAGCATGCCTTTAATCCCAGGACTCAGGAGGCAGAGGCAGGTGGATCTCTGTGAGTTTGAGACCAGCCTGGTCTACAAGAGCTAGCTCCAGGACAGCCTCCAAAACCACAGAGAAACCCTGTCTCGAAAAACCAAAAAAAAAAAAAAAAAAAAAAAAAAACAGTAGGGCTCTCCGTCTGTGGCCGATGGCTTCACACACCTTTGTCACTGGGAAGATCCTACTGCCCCAGGATTCTGCTGAAACAAATTTTAGTTAGGCAAAACAGGTTTGAATTTACAGTAGGAATAGTGCGAGAGTGTGCCTATTCGCTTCTCTACAGGGTTTGGTTCCAAGGGTCCTAGCATTGTGGGACTGATGGAGTTGTAACATCCTCTTCAGAAGCAAAAAGGGCAATTTTCCAAGTAGTCCCCATAGGCTCACAAGCTATCTTGTGGCCTAACTGCCACACCCACCCTTAGAAACACAGTCTGTGAGCACCCAGTGGGCTGCAGCCTCCCACTTTGCCCCTCTTTGAAGAAGATGGGCGCTCAAGCAGCAGAGAAACTGTTTAATTAGCTTGGGACCGTTTCTGCCCCCAGCTTCTCACGATTTCCTCTCAGGACCCACTCAAGGAATAACAGGTTTGAATTTAGCCCCAGGTGATCTACTAAAAACAGCTCAGAAGTCCTCACTTAAAAATTGAGTCTCCACTTGGTCATTTTTAGTGAAAATGAAAATTCTGGGTTACACTCTGGGTGTTGCTCTCTCAAACACAGTACTTACCTTTAAACCGGAAGGTGTGCAGTTGGCTCTGGGGTTCAATGTTAGCCAGCTTGTTTGAGAAAGTCAATAGTACCAAACAGTTTGAACTTTAAAGGATGTCTTGAAATTGTTTTTTTAAGTAACCATAGCCACTTCTCTTAAAAGCTGTGCCTACTAAAGTCAGTTACAGCCATTCTCCTTGTGGGAGTTAAATCATGTAAACTTTCTAACATCATAGTTGTACTAAGTCTTCTGTCCAAAGAACTGATCTTCTGGAGAGAACTTGGCATCTGCCCTGTGCCCTGGCAGGGTTTCTCTATGTAGCCATAGCTGTCCTAGAATTCACTTTATAGACCAGGCTGGCCTCGAACTCAAGTAGCTCCGCTTGCCTCTGCCTCCTGATTTCCGGGAACTAAAGGCGTGTGCCACCACACCCAACTGACTATTTTTGGTAAGTGCCAGGTGACTCCTATTTTTGGAAAGCACACTTTTCTTGCACAACTGGGTCCAGTAAGAATAGCATTAAGTCTCCATACCACTGTGGCTACCTGTGTGAACACATATTGATAGCCTGCCGAAGAATGTATGCTTTACGTTGTAACATGAAAATAAAGATATCGTATGCTTTTTAATACCTTTAAAAATTACCAAATAGTGGGAACAAGCACAGGATATTCAAAATGTGTTTTCAAACTTACATACATTTTTTGGATGAGACACATTTGCCTTTAAGTATATTCTAAGGAAAAATTTTGACGTCATCTAACACTGACAGACTTGTCAGAAAACCACAAATTTCGTGGAGATCCACAGAATCACTGGTATCACTGCCATCTGAAGCTGTACTTACTGTATATACATGCCTAGGAGTATTCACTATAAAAATGAGAGTTTGAGTGGCATTTACCTCCTTTGCCGGCGAGAATAGACAACTTACAAGCCTCATCCAAAAATCCTTTATCATGTGCATCCTTGCATCTGACTATATAGTTAGGGAGGTGTTCTGTGTTCATTCTCCACAATGGAAGAGCCTTATGCTACCAAAACCTGGTGCAAGGTGTAAGTCCTGGAATGATTAGTAGTTGTGGTTCCTCAAATGCATGAGAACACAGTGCTTCATCTTCTACCAGCTCTCTTTATGTGGAGGGGCTTATGCAAGCCAGGCGGGCCTGCTGCCTACAGCCTCCTGTCTCTTCCAAGTGCTGGTTTGCACACCTCAAGCATATATAATTTGGTTTGACTTTTGGTTTTGGTGTGTGTGTGTGTGTGTGTGTGTGTTTAAGGAAATAAGCCAAAATTATTGTTTCGCCCTACTGTCTTCTAAAAGAGAGGGGTTTAATTTAGTTGTTGTTGTTCTTTTGTTCATTTGTTTTTCAAAACAGCATTTCTTTGTGTAGCCCTGGCTGTCCTGGAACTAGCTCTGTAGACCAGGATGGCCTTGAAATCACAGAGATCCACCTGCCTCTGTGTACCACCACCACCCAAGTTCAATTTTTAACTGTTTTCCTCAGTTTGCTTTTTTGAATTTTTCCAATGAAATACCAAATTGCCTTTTCCAGATGTTTCTGCTAGGGTTTTCAGCAAGTTATATCCACATCTCTGTCATCTGGTTCTCTGGCCCCCAAGAAAATAGCCACCTAAGAATAAGGTTCCTTATTCTCAAGAGCTTGCAGAAATACTATCACAACAATTCCAAATTAAAATGGTGAGAATGGAAGTTAATTTTGGAGTTGGTTTGGTTTGGTTGGGGCAGAAGTCTATTAAAATGCACAGCGCCCTAAGATTTGTGTAGGGTTTTCTTGTTGCTGTATTCTGGTATGTTCCACAAGGTGGCGCTCTCGGAGAACAATCTGACCAAATCTGAGCTAAAGAGGTACTCTAAAGATATTCCTCCATCTGTTTTTCCCACATCTTCAACTGTCGTCTAGCATGTTTCTTCATGTAATTAACAGTCTTCATAATGTTCTGCAGCTTATGCATTTTGCTTTTTAGCTCAGTTCTGAGTGACTAAATTATGCTTGAGAAGGACATTTAAGAGATGAAGGAACGCCTTCACAGTTACTTCGGGGACATTTTTGAGGCATCCAAATTACCTGCAGTTCTGGATATCCAACTACTTCCTTGAAGTCAACCGTCATCTGTGAAAAGGATAGCTTTGTTGGAAATACAAGGCTCTTTTAGGGGCCCCAGTCAGGACTCCCATTTCCTGTCCGCTGCTTTCACCCCTCAACCCTCCATAACCCTTTGACAATGATTCATTTCTGACTTCAAGTGAGCAAAATAAGAAGTGAGTCAGTAATTGAGTACACAAAACCTTCTCTAAAGAACTGCATTGCAGTGCTCAAGGGGGCTCCACAAATGCCGAAAGAACTGGTATTTTTACACTCGTATAAACCACAAGTGTAAAGTCCTTGAACTCTAATTCTTAAATTTTGGGTTTAAATATATGAACAGAACAACTCAGAAAGGAATCTACATGAGGCTTTGGTTTCCCACTGTCAAAGACAGTTTTATGCTACATTTTGAATTCGAATTTCTGCTCAGAGAGCCACCCCACTGAGCCAGTGATGACGACATAGTGCAGAGGGGATAAGCAGACAATATTTTAGTTTCTGTGGCACACCACGGCAGAATCCTTCTGAGACACACACACCATCTGCCTGACTTCACAGTGGCAGGCAGGCAAGCCTCAGTTAATTACACTGAATCAAAATGCTACGCAGACCAGTCACTGCCGAGGCCCTGAGTACCAGAACTCTTCACCCCTCTGCTCTCACTGAGGCAGATTCCAGGCAAAGCCCCTAGTGAAAGACCAAGTTTCCCCTGGGTCTACTCTCTGTGATCATTCTGACGTTCCTGAAGCTGAGGCCCACCAGGCAGAATGACAGGGCCCAGGCCCTGCTGGCGTCTCAGAGCCTTATGTTGTGCCGTCTTGGGAAGCCGGAAATCCTAGAAGCACATGGCTGGCCCCTGAGTGTCAGTAATCACAGCACAGTTTACTTGCTAGCTCAGGTAGCTAGACGCTGCTCTGCAAGCCCTATGCCAAATGTCTCACACTCAAAGTTTGGTTGTGTGCTTGTTTTTATTTCTTTGTCTTCAATGTATAATTGCAACGGAATTTTTTTTTTCTGTTTTCTATCCTCCTACATACATGGTGGCAAAAAGTTATTCCTGGAAATGTTTCATTTTGAAAAACTGTTTTCTGCTTCATTTGGCAAAAGTATGTAATTCTTTAGTTTCAGTTTCTTCTCTGTTCTTCTCTAGTGAGGTAATTATCCCTTGAACAGAAGAAGGGTTTTCCTATTTAGAGGAAGCTTTGTGTGAATTGTTGGGTAACACAAATAATCAACACTTTTAGGCTGTCAAGTGTAGGGGGCGTGTTTTGTTTTGTTTCAGGAGACACATAGCCGCACATTGACTGGCAGACTTATGTCTAGCCCTGATCAAGCACAGAGCCACAGAGTTCTGTGTAATCCCTATCTCAGGCAGGGTTCTAGCCACATTCTGCTGATGAGCTAAGGCTAAGAGGCCCCCTACCCCTAACTTGACATTTTCTAATCTTCAGTTCTATAAAATGCAATATGTAGTAGCCAGCAATATTTCTGTGTTCACCAGCATCTCTTGGGTTTGATCTTAAGTCTCTGAGTGATTAAAACAGATCCTAATTTCTTGACATTACCCCCCAATCATGTATCTTTTCACTATTTGTAACATATATTCATGTATACTTCAGTTCTTACTTGTATTCATTATTTTCCTATTAATAGTAATAGTTATATTAGTACATGGAATTAATAGTGTACTAGGAATAGCACTTAGCAGATGGGGAATTTTTTATCAAGTTCCACATTTACATAAATTATTTCTATTATTCATATCTATTATTTATTGATAACCATACCAGTCCTATGAAATCACGTGCAACTAAAGGCATATATCAGGACTTGGTTTTAATGTTCATTATCATGGTCTTGATGGAGTTAAGGAGACAAAATTACAGTGATACCCCAAATAAGCTGCATGAGTTTAACATGATTAATACTTCAGTTGGTTAGGTGGAGTACTTTTGGTGTCTAAGCATCTTGTGTTAAAAGAGGCAAAGCCACAGCCTTGGAGCTGTTGCTTCTGGCAGATGTGTGTGTAGTGTAGTGTAAGAGTAATTATAGCAAATACCAAGGTAGAGAAGCATGTAGAGATGGCCTTAATTTAGGGACTGTGCCAGGTGGCCAGCAAACTGGATGCCACGCAGAGCAAGCATCTGGGTTCTGCCTTCTGACTGGTTCTGTGAAAAAAGCTTCTCGGAGCAATCTGGTGCCCTCGCAGGTGTCCCATGCACTGTGGGAACAGGTGGGACTGTGGAGAAAGGAGCAGAGTGTGTGTGGTGTGTGTGTGTGTGTGGTGGGGGGAGGAGGGGACTCTAGAAACAGAACTACCAGCTTATTTGCCTTGAGGCTTCCAGAACGTGTTTTCAGATTTCAGGCAACTTTGCTGAATACAGAAGCAATCCATCTTCGGATCTCATGTTATTTGGGATCTTAACAACTAGAAATTCCCAACAGCGCAAAAGCCTGTTGTGTTTCTGCTGTTTCTGGTCTGAGCTTGAAGGTTAATGGGCAAGTGTTTGGTGTAAAAGAGCCGCGTGTGTGTCAGGGCGCAGTGCCACAAACCGGAGTGTGTATTAGCAGTAGGTATTGTTACAGGGTTGTCCTTTCTAGATGTGTAGAGGTATGTTTTCAGTATAAGGTGTATTTTGTGTCTGTATTCCCATACAGACTAGTTAGGACTTGCTTCTAGCCTTTAGCAAAGCTGTTATACACAGTAAGCTTGTTTGACTTATTCTTAGAATAGAAATGTTTAAAGGTAAAAAAAGAAAGCTTCATTTGGACATGGCTTTCTGGACTGAAATCACGGTCCTAGAATTGTAGAGGTCATGTGCATAATAGATGCTAATCTAGGCTGTGTAAGCCAGCCCCAGAAGTCCAGCATCCCCACACTGTAATCCCACCCCTGCATCTCTTCCTTCCTTCCCCAAGGTGCTCCAGCCACTACCCTGGCTTGCCCCTTTGGTGCTCTCCACCTCCTTGGCTGAGTTGTGGGCATCAATCATGTGATGAGAAATACTTTTGGCACCAAGTATGCTTGCCTAGGCCTGGCCACCACCCCCTCTTCGCCTTTGGCTGGCCATAGTCATCGAGAGATAATACCTGATGCCAGGCACAGAATGTATTCATGATGTCAGTCATAAATGCCCCAAGCATATTCCAGTGCATCCTGATCATTAAACCCAGTCATTATGCAGAGTGTTCGTTGTTGGCTGGGATCCCAGGTGAAAAACATTCCAGGCTGCTGTGTGCTGTCCATCTTCAGGCTCTGCTTTTACTGTGTTTCTTCATACTTGAAACTCGTTCTGCTAGTTTGATTTCACGGTGCAGACGTCGGTGCACATTCCTTCAAGGTGCATAATTACTCTCATTCCGTTTGCTCATACGGCTACAGAATGCTCTGTTTTGGTGCTTTGGGTTCAGCAGGTCAAAGAAGCAGTGTGGGTGATCACTGCCCAGACCACCGTCTTGGACGCACTGGGCAGGAATCCCGCTGTAGATGTTGCTTCTGCTCTTCTCTGTGCCCTCTAGGTGGGGTTACCGGGTTAGACGGCCAGGTCCACTTGGGGATCTTTTTTTGAAAGGTCTGTGAACCGTGTTGTATCCTCAAGATGAGCGTAGCACATCCTCTCTGGATGCCCTACCTATTCAGATTACTAGCCCTCAGAAAAAAATGACCCTAGGGTATATATAGCAAACTAAAGGATGGGCCAAGTAGACCTGTGTCACTCAAATGACACACACACCTCCACACAGGAAGCCCTCCTGAGGAAAAGCATAGAAGAATATGGATGGTTGCCCTCACAGTCCCGAGCTGAAGGCTTTTGCCACTTTCCTTTGAGGCGGATGGAAATTCTGGTCAGTTTATACAAGCCCTCCCTTAGGAGAATGGAAAAATAGAGGTGTGTGTTGTGTCAGTGTCATCCAAAGACCATAACTCCTATGAAATCTCCCACCACTAGGAGTCCGTGTTTAAAAGCAGTTGGGGGGGGGGCGGGACTCCAGGCTTCCAGCAGTCTTAACCTGGGATTTCCCTGGAGAGAGAGGGCTACAGTGTTCATTCTGTGTCAGTGGGAGAGGAAACGGGAAGGAAATCAAGAGGGTTACAGATCAATACTCCTTTGGAAACTGGATTTCTTACTGGGTGCTAGACTGCAAATTTAGGTATTTATTGTCAGGTAATTGAATCCATTGCTTTTCCAAACCATTGTTCAAATGTCACTATCCATTGGATTCACTTGTGTACCAGCTGAATTGGTTGAAGCAAAACCAGAAAAGTGGTTTGTACATTTGTCATACCTTTTGTATTTCTTACAATAAAAATGTTGGTAGCAAATAAAAACAATGATCTCAGACTCCTTCCTCAGAGATGGGTTGCCCTGCCAACTGTTTGTCTTTTGACTTAAATAAATGTAATTGCAGCAGCGTGTTACATTATAGAACATGTTAGCACAATGTGTTAGACTTTTTAAAGAGATTCCTTATCAAGAATGTGTTTTAAATAGGAGCAGCTCACCGAGCTTACAACTCACTCAACAAATACTGGGTAGGTAGCTACGCTAAATGAGAGAGAGGGGGGGAAGAAAAAGGAAATGAAGGCTTGCTTAAGAGCTTGCAGTTGAGAAAAGGCACTGTGAAAAAGGTTTGTGTCACCAAACTGGTCCAGTAGAGATACGCAGCAGTTTCATAGAAATAAGGCTTGGTAAGCTGAGGGGATGACTCGGTGGACCTGAGCACTTGCTGTGCAAGCATGAGGCACCAGATTCAAGCTTCCAACCACCATATAGAAAAGCCGAGTGCGGCTACTTGTGCCTCTGACCCCGGCATTGGATGGCAGAGATGGGTAGATTCTGGAAATTTGTTGGGCCCCCACCTAAATGTAAGAGGTGGGCCAGTGCCCTCTGGCTTCCACATGCACACACGGACCCATACCTGCACACCCAGGTGCATGAGCCACACACGAATAAAACAGTTTGAAGAAGTAAGGTTCTCTGAGGGCTGGAGTAATGGTTCGGTCAGTAAAGAGCCTGGAATGAAAGTATGAGGACTGAGTTTGGCTCTCCAGACCCATATAAAATCCAGGTGATGTCACCTGCATCTAATTCTACTGATGAGAAGGCAGAGACAGACTCTGCCCTGGGTCTGAAAGGCTAGCCCACCTGGCCAGCCGGGAGCCAGGTTCAGTGAGACACTCTCCGAAAGATCAGTGGGGAGCAATAGATATGGATGAGGACTTCCGGCTTCCATATGCACTTGCAGTCGAACAAAGAGAGTTGTTGCTGAAATAAGGCTTTCGAACACTCAAAGAGCAAGAGTTGCTGGTCACGGGAGAGATGTACTCTGAATGTGGACAGGCCCACAATGAAGGAGACGGCAGGAAAGGACAGGAAGCCCTGTGATGTGCACAGCCCGGGGTTATCTATAGGTATTTCCTATGGAAAAGCACAACCTGGGACACGCATGCCACATATGCAGCTGTTCTGGATCCTTCCCTCTCCCCCAAGCTGTGCCCAAACAGATGTCCTTTCCTGATCTCTGCCACACTCAAAGTCCACCTTGTAACTTGTTGCAGATTTTTACCCAGTGAGTTCAGCCCAATTCCTAGTTCTTTATTTTCCGAGGGAAGACCAATAGATGAGGTAGGTCCCAGGGGGTCATGTTTATTATTTATTATTATCCTCAGCTTTGATTTGCTCGTCATGAATATTTTTTTCAGAATTTTAAAGTTAAATGCAACTTATAGGCCTCCACAAAAATAAAGGCAAATCCTAATGGGAATTCTTTAAGTCTGCAAACTTCGAATTCACAAATATTGCTATGCATTTGACATGCATTCTCTTTTCTATTTGTTAAGTCTGTAAGGTTAGAATTGATTGCACAACCCCATAGTTGGACATGAATTGGTCAGGAAGGTGAGTATGTAAAACCAAGTCAGGAGGTGAAGTCATCGTCATTACAAAGGAATTTGCTTAGTTTTGCTTGACGGTGTATTTCTTAGAAGCAAATTAATGGACATAGATGAGATACTACACAAGGCAAAACTGGACTGCAGTTGCTTCTACATAGTCCCTTCATTGTAACAATGGGTATGTTTAAATTAGACCTCAAGAATCACCTGGAGGCTCCCGTATGACTTGCCTTTACTATTTTTAGACCCTAAATTGCACTCAGATTTTAAACTCAGGAGGAAGTATTCCTGATGGATACTATAAAGCTGACAGTTAATCTTCGCTGAGATATTGAAATTTTGTGACTTCTTAGGAAGCTGGTCATGGCTCATGTTTCCACAAATGATTTACAAGGAGGTCTGATGGAACTGAACCATTGTCTTCAAAGCTGTGTGCAAATAGATTTTATTGTCACTGCTGTATGCTTCTAGGACTTAATGCCATTAAGAAGTTGCCCCTGCCGGGCATGGTGGTGGACATATTCAATTGCAGCTCTGGGGAGGCAGAAGCAAGCAGACGTCTGAGTTCAAGGTCAGTCTGGCCTACATAGTGAGTTGTAAGCCAGTCATGGTTGAGCAATGGATCTTGTCTCAAAAAAATAAAAAAGTTCCTTGGTGCTGGAGAGAGAGCTCAACAACCAAGAGTACTTAACTGCTCTTCTAAAGGACCCAAGTTCAGATCTCAGCACCCATGTCAGGCAGTTCCCACCAGCCTGTAACTCCAGGTCCAGGGGATCCAACACCCTCTGTAGGCACTGGAATGTACATGATGTACACGGAAAGGGGCATGCCCTGAGAGGTGTTCAAAAATTACGAACTCTTGCTGCTCTTGCCAAGTACCACGGTTTGGTTCCTAGCATTCCTCGCACCCATAACCATTCCGGGGACCCATTGTCCCCTGACCTCCGCAGCAGTGTCGCATGTGATGAACTTATGCACGTCCAGGGAGAACACCATATACATGAAATAGAAGTAAATCCTAAAAAGAAGAAGCCACCCACACTGCCAAAGAAGCTAGTAAACGAGGAGGACCCTAAGAGAGACAAACATGGTCCCCTGGAGAAGGGGAGAGGTTCCAGATCTGCTGAGCAAATTGAGAGCACAGGAAGAGGGGGGAGGGAGCTAGGAGAATGAGAAGGGGAGAAGAAGAGGGATGTGGAGGACATGAGGGAGCAGAAAGTATGAGTCAGGGGAAGAATAGATGATAACAAGAATGGAGATATCATAATAGAGGGAGACATTTTTGGTTTACAGAGAAACCAGGCACTAGGGAAATGTCTGGAGAGCTACAAAGATGACACCAGCTAACAATCTAAGCAACAGAGGAGAGGCTACCTTAAATGCCCTCCCCTGATTATGAGATTGATGACTGACTTATATGCCACCCGATATCCTTCATCCAGCAGCTGGTGGAAGTAGAAACAGACACCCACAACTAATCACAGATCTGAACTGGAACCCAGATGCAGAGAAGGACGAGTGAAGAGCACAGAGGTCCAGACCAGGCTGGTGAAACCCACAGAAACAGCTGACATGAACATCCAAGAACTCTTGCTCCCCAGTCTGATAGCTGGAATACCAGCAGGGGACTGATCCAGACTCCAGGAACATGGGTTTCTGTGAGGAAACCTCAGAAATCTAGGGGAGCTCCTGTAGAAGCCCAGTATTTATCCCCAGCATAGGTGTGGACTTTAGGAGCCTATTCCATATAGAGGAATACTCCCTAGGTTCCACACGGGGGGGGGGGGGCCTAGGCCCTATCCCAAAGGATACGAAAGACTCTGATGATACTCTATGGAAGGCCTCACCATCCAGGGGGAGCAGAAAAGATATGTGACAGATAGGGTTTTAGTTGGGGGAGGGGAGTAGGGAAGGACGGGTGGGAAAAGGGAACTGGGATTGTCATGTAAAACAATCCTGTTTCTAATTCGAATTTAGAAAGTTGGGAAAAGAAGAAGAAGAAGAAGAAGAAGCCGGGCAGTGGTGGCGCACGCCTTTAATCCCAGCACTTGGGAAACAGAGGCAGTTGGATCTCTGTGAGTTCGAGATCAGCCTGGTCTACAAGAGCTAGTTCCAGGACAGCCTCCAAAGCCACAGAGAAACGCTGTCTCGAAAAACCAAAGGGGGGGGGGGAGGAGGAGGAGAACAAGAAGAAAGAAAGAAAGAAAGAAAGAAAGAAAGAAAGAAGAAAGAAAGAAGAAAGAAAGAAAGAAGAAGAAGAAGAAGAAGAAGAAGAAGAAGAAGAAGAAGAAGAAGAAGAAGAAGAAGAAGAAGAAGAAGAAGAAGAAGCAGCAGCAGCAGCAGCTCATTAAAAACTGGGGCAGTGCTGCTTTTAGTCCTAGCACTCAGGAGGCAGAGGCAAGTAGACATCTGTAAGTTCAAAGCTAGCCTAGTCTATATAGTGGGCTAGAATGTGCAATTTTGACAAACCCAAGTGGTAGGTATGTGGAATAACAAACTCTCACCATTGATAGTGGAATGTCACATAACACAGCCATTTCAGAAAGAGACCAGGAGTCAGAGATACACTTAGAACTCAACCCAATTCTGTGACAGGTATTTACTAGAAAATGGAAACTGTGCCCATGAACATTGTAATGTTCAAGACAGCCGTACTCATGGTGAAAGGCTGGAAACAACATAGATGTCAATCAAAGGGGGGATGGATGAACATCTTGCCATTGATGAACTGCTCTGCACTAGCAGGAAGGCCCTACAAGGTGGCTCAGCTGATGAAGCCCTCAGCATGCGAGTCTGATGGCCTAAGCTCAGTACCCAGAGAGCTCATGCACATGCCCACACACACTGTTTTTAAAGGAAGAACTATTGATACAGCACAGATGTTTTATGTCTGTGTAATCCATTCAGCACCGGGGAAATGGCTCATTTGATTTGCCTGCTCAGCAAGCATGAGGACATGCTGCATACCCCCAACACCAAGTTAAAAGTCAAGCCAGGGGCCAGGCACCTACAAGAAGGTCCCATTCAGCTCACTGACCAGCCAGTCTAGCTGAGTCTGTGAGTTCCAGGTTCAATGATAAAGCCTGCCTCAAAAATAATAACAATAACTGGGCGGTGGTGGCTCATGCCTTTAATCCCAGCACTCAGGTGGCAGAGACAGGTGGATCTCTGTCAGTTCAAGGCCAACTTGGTCTACAGAGCAAGTTCCAGGATAGCTAGGGCTGTTGCACAGAGAAACCTGTCTCAAAAAATAATAAAATATATTATAATTATATTATAATATTATATTAAAATATAATAATATAAGGTGGATAACATAGAGGAAAACATCCAATGTCAACTTCTGGCTTCTACACACATACACACACACACATGCACATACAACACAAACACAGACCTATTTATATGAAATTCTAGTAAAAGCAGAACTACAGAGACAAAAATGGATCAGTGGTTTATGAGACTAGGAGACAGGGAAGGAAGCCAACTATACAAAGGCATGGGGGAGCATTTGGAGAGATGGACGTCTGTAGTCGCTGGGTTCTGTCCATGGTTTCAAGGCTACAGAGCTGTCAAAATGCACTCTTCGTGTGTGTAAATCACAACAATAAAACTGATTCTTAATACATTTAAAGACATTGTGTTCAATGCTAATGAAAGTCAACCTGGAATATGTGGCCAATGACTTTCACAGCTCTGAGTCACTTCAACAAAGATGGAACAAGAAGATTATAGCAGAGCCGTGACCCGTTGATTCAATGAGGCTCCCATGGGCATGGGAAATTTTCCTTTCTGACTCATTTTCCTGGTAACTTCCCCTGCCTTTACCCACTAAAAGAATTCAACCTGGGGCTTACCAAAGGCAAACTAGTTAAGTGAATGACTACTTGGTTTTCAATGGCACACTTCTTTAAGCATATAGATTTTATACAATAAGAAATATGGCTGCGGAGAGCAGTTAGATGATCATGTTGACAGGTCACTGTTTGAACTCTGCATAGGCAAAATTGCATCCAGAAGCTACATGGCAGGTGTGGGTCCCCAAGGAGAATCAGCTGATGGGTCCAGAAAAGAATAGAATCCATGAAAGATAAAACTTGCACTGTCTATCTACATTCTTGACTCACTAATATTATTAGGAAGTACACACCAGAGCAGGTTTGTGGAGAGTTTTGAGAAATTTTCCAGAACATATTCAAATACACATACACACACACACACACACACACAAACAAACAAACAAACACACACACATGCATGCACGCACGCACTGAACAATATGAATTGTCACCATCCTTACAGGCCAGCAATGGCTGAATATTTCATAATGTCAGACTGTATTAGTTAGGGTTTCTATTGCTGTGATGAGACACCATGACCAAAAGTAAGCTGGGAGGAAAGGGTTTATTTGACTTATACTTCCACATCGCCATTCATCATCAAAAGAAGTCAGGACAGGAACTCAAAACTGCAGAACACTGGAGGCAAGAGCTGATAACAGGGGCCATGGAGGAGTTCTGCTTTTTGTCTTATTTCTCCATGACTTGATCAACCTGCTTTCTTATAGAATCCAGGACCACCAGCCAGGGGTGGCCCCACCTACAATGGGCTGGGCGATCACCCAGCCATCACTACTTAAGAAAATGCCCTACCGGCTTGCCTACAGCACAACCTTACAGAGGCATTTTCTTTCTTTCCCTCTCTGTCTCTCTGTCTCTCTGTCTCTCTCTCTCTGTCTCTCTCTCTGTCTCTCTCTCTCTGTCTCTCTCTCTCTCTGTCTCTCTCTCTCCCTTCATTCCTTCCTTTCTTTTTCTTTTTGTTTTTTTCAGGACAGGGTTTCTCTGTGTAGCTTTGGAGCTTCTCCTGGAACTCGATTTGTAGACCAGGCTGCCCAACATGGAGGCGTTTGCTTAATTGAGGCTCCCTCCTCTCTGATGACTATACCTTGTGTCAAGTTGACATGAAACTAGACAGCACATGAACCAATATATTTTCTTTTTATTGGTGTGTGTGTGTGTGTGTGAGAGAGAGAGAGAGAGAGAGAGAGAGAGAGAGAGAGGAGAGAGAGGGAGGGAAGGAGGGAGGTGTTCATGTATATGTTCACATGTATGTGGGTGCACATTTAAGGTCTCTCGATGGAACCTACCCCTCTCCAGTTCATCTAATCTGGCTAGCCTTCCTGCTTTGGAGAACCTGTCTCCACATCCAGAGCTTTGGGCTTCCTGATGGACCACTTACACCCGTCCACATGTGTGTGCCAAGGATCTGAATTCCGGTCCTCATACGTGCACAGCAAGCTCTTCTCCACTGAGCCTCCTGCCCAATACATCCTTTTATTTACTACACGATGTCTCGGTCTATACTGTTTCATAGTTCATTGTTCTCCAATAATATACAGTGGCCATTTCCCCAGATCAACACACATAGCTCTACTTCATTTTTAAAATCCCTGCATGGTTTGTCATGGCATGAGAGTGCCATACCTTAGCCATTTCCTTTGTCATAATGACCAAACTTGATGCCTCCCAGCAGAAGAGCTGCCTAGGTTAATGTGATTGCAGTGGCTGTTGGCAAATGTAAGTGGCACTCTTACCTCTCCAGTCTAAGGATAGGTACACCCAAACAACAGACATTTGAGGTTGTAGATTGTCTACATCTCTTTCCATTCAAAATCTCAAGCACCCATACAAAAATTATGCAGACTGTAGGAAAGTCAACTAATATATTAATACATTTAGAAGACAACCCAGGTTATAATCAGTGAATACTATTCACTTAGAAAATCTCTACCTGAGAGGGTTATTAATATAATTTTTACCGTCATTTAGAGCTTTGCCTTTTTGGAGTTATTCATCTACTCCCATTCAAAACTCTGCCTGTACAATAAAATGAGATTTTGCCCTTCATAGTCGAGGACCTTCGCCTGCAGCCCCATGCAACGTCGCTGCATTAAATCTCTTCTACAAGTAACCCATGCTGCCACAATTGGCTGTGTCTGTTTCCTTTAATCCCGTACACTCTGTTTTCCTTGTCAGCCTTCTGGAGGAACTCTGCCCAGGGTCACAGTCTACCTGAAATTCAATGTTTCCATCCTCCCTTGCCCTGCCAATGACAGTGTAAGGTTCTAAGGAAAGCACCTATTTTCATCTTTGACACACATGTGTCCAAATGCCCAGCAGCTCTGCTTTGTCACTGTGAGAAACCAAGTAAAATGACTGGGCTTCCCCTGCCCAAATTTTTTTCTCAGCTCAAAGATGAGATGCAATCTCTTGCCTATGCATTGAGCATCTGGGAGAGCATGTTATTCACTGCTAGAAGGAAAGTGTGTTTCTTAGCAGACCGCATGTGTGGATGATATGACATCTCTTCGGTCTTCTCACAGGGTTGCTGTGAGCTTTGATCTGGATTGTATGAAGTCCTCTCTCACCAGCCCCCAAAAGCTTTTCTATAGTTCCCACTAGGTCCTGGATAGTTTTCCTGTTTATCTGTCCTCCTCTTAGATACCTGCTGTAGGTCTGGGTCACTTGTCAGGTAAAGATAGCTAAAGGAAACACAAATCTTCCTGTTGGATTATATAACATTGCGTGTGTGTGTGTGTGTGTGTGTGTGTGTGTGTGTGTGTGTGTGTGTGTGTGTGTGTGTATTTAAATCTCCATACTTTGTAAACAAGCCAAAGACGGAGAATTGAAAAGCAAGAAGGAGCCCAAGGGGAAACTATCTTCTCAAGTCATACAATCTTCTGAGTGCCAGAGCCTTGAAAGTGGGCCACAGAGGAAGAGCAGGCTGCTACTCACAACCCCTTCTTTTCTCGTTGGGCACAAAGAGAAGGTGGTCTAGCCTCGGCTTAAGTTGGAAGTAAGGGATAAGGGAGAGGAATAAAAATGAAAAGCTTCCGGCCAGATCCACAGTGGACAGGAAGGCTGCTCCCTGAGACAAATCAGTATTGTATGAAGCCGGGAAGAGCCACAAGAGCTGCACTGGACAGAGTTTGGGAGCATTTTGAGAAGGATGTGGAGACTGGAACAGTAAAGTGTGAGAAAGGAGGGAGTCTCACAGAGAGGAAAAGACGGCTTGCCTGGAGGCACTGGGATGGGACGCAGGGCCTCACAGGTGCTAGGCAAGCGACCTACCACTGCCCCGATACACACAGCAGCCTTTTTTTTTTTACTTTTATTTTAGACAATGCCTCATTAAGTTTCCAAGGCCAGACTTGCATTTCCTTTGTTGCTCAAGATATCCTTAAATTCATGATTTCTACCCACCCACCCCTAACCTCCCCTAAGGCCCGGGGGAGGGGGGAGCCTAAAAGATTTTCTTCAATGTAATGAAAGCTCCATATTGCCATTTCCCAAAAGTCCTGAAAGGATTCTGATCGATTTGAAGTTACTTCCTAATGTTCTCATGTTGACATGAACCTATGAGCCACTATTTCCAAGCCTGTGACTAATCAATGAGTACAGTGTATGATTTTCTAGAGTGCAGGTCCCTTGTCTTGAAGGTTTGGGACAGTCCAGGTAACGCCATAGACAAGCAATAAGGTTTACCTGTGTGTGTTTATCTCGCCCTAGGAACTTATAAACAGACTCCTTAAAGGTAGGGATTGTGTCTTAACTATCGATGTCTTGACCCAGCCTCACTTTTTAACATTTTACAACTTAAAATTTTGGTTAGACTTATTTTACATGTATGAATAATTTGCCTGCCTGCATGTATGTATTCGCACCAGGTGTGCCTGGAGCCCACAGAGGTCAGAAGAGGTCATGAGGAATTGGAGTTACAGAGGGTTAACCTAACTTGTGGATCCTTGGAACCAAACCGACGTCCTCTGCAAGGGCAGCAAGTGTTCTTAATGAAAATTTTGCAAAGTAGATGAGTTTTAAAAAAAATGAATGCACGAGTGGTGAACGAATGACGTTTAGCTGTACAAGTACCTTAGCTAAGTCTCTAACTAACAGCACCTCCTCCCCCACCAGGTGGGACCAGTTTGCCTGTTGGTCCTCACTTTATTTCCAACAGCCTTACCAGCGCAAGCACAGTAAGAGTTGCAGTAATCTGAGTTCCCCCTAGAATGCGTATTTCGGCGCATAAAGGATAGAAGAAAGCCAAGACCAAATGGAGGGGACTGTCCGGGCCAGGAGCGGGGGCCAGAGCGTGTCCTCCCCGCAGAGCGGTGGTCGCCGTCACCCTGCAGCCGCTGCTCCAGGGAACCGAAGGCGGGCGCGGGCGCCGGTGTGTCCTCCGCACCGCCAGGGGCCGCTGTGGCGTGCGCGGGCCGGACATTGGCGGGGGCGCCGCTCTCTGGGCGGGGCGTAGAGGCGGTGGGAGGGCTTTCGGGGGCCCCGCTTCGGCGTCTCCTCGGGCCTGTGCGGTCCGCGGCTTCCCGCGCCTGCAGCCGGCCGCCATGGGGAAGCGAGACAACCGCGTGGTGAGTACGCGTTGGGGAGACCCGAGGGAGGCCGCGGGGCCGAGGGGGGCGGGCGGAAGCCGTGGCGGAGGGGCCCCGCGGCCGCGGCTCACCTCCGGGCCCCGAGACCCCGCGCCTCCTCGCGGTGCGCGTGCGCTTTGCTGCTCGCCCTCGGCCCCGCGGGCCCCGGGACCGCTCGCCCCGCAGCGGTGAGGGCCGCGAGCGCGGGCCGGCGGCGGGCCAGGGGGTGCGGGGACGAGGGCTCCGGGGCGCTGCGGACCGCTGTGCCCTCGGAGGTTCGCGAGTCCTCCCTCCGAACCTGAGTGGGGACCCGTGCGAACGGGGGCCTCGTTAGTCACAGCCCCACCACAAAGGCCGCCGCCCCGGGGTGCGCGTGGGTGCGCGCTCGAGAGCTGCCCGGGAGACGACGGTGCCCCCCGTCTTCGAAACGTCCGTTTCGACTCCGTGCTCCGTAGTGGATCCTCGAGGACCTGTTCGGGAGTGTTCTTTCCAAGCTCCTGGTTTCAAGAAGGGGCGGCGCGGTGTCGGGACTTAGGGCAGAGCTGAAATGGCTCTGCGCCTGGGCTCTCCTACTGCCCTCTCGGGCTTCGAAATCACTTGTTCTCGGGACGTTTTTCAGTTTTGTTTTGATGGTTTGTTCGCACGACGATGCTGTCGTGATTTCTTTCTTTTCTTTTTTTTTCCTTAAAGACTATAGGGTTGCTTCCAAACGTTAATTTCTTACAGGAATCCAGAACGTTCCGTTTTACTGGAAACTTTTCGTTTCTACATCCCTCAGGCATTTGTGAAACATGAAGTCAGCTTCGTTTAACTGGCGCGTTTTGACCACTCTGTGCTGCGGTCATGTTCTGTAGCATTTTGTTTGTACTTCAAAGACTGTAAGACTGGAAGCACTAACTCAGGAGCTGGGAGGGGTAGATCCGATGGAGACTAATTCCTAGAGGACAGGTTGCGGCTGCTTTAGCTGCCAGCAGAACATGTATCCTTTGACACTCCTGACTGAGGTTTCAACAGCACTTTTAAACCACACAAACCCTATACGTTTCCCCACCACACGTACAGCTTCTCCATTACCAACACACAAACACACAGCACCACAAAGGTTCGTTTGTTTGGGTGAAATTGTGGTTTATATTTCAGCATTTTATGTCTTTGCACAAATTGATAATGGGACGCAGCCGCCGTTATCACTGCCTTGAAAGTCTCTGCGTTAGTCACTCCTGCCACTTCAATTCACCACAGTCACTGTTTTCTTTACTAGCTCCCTAGTTTTGCCAGTACTTTATATGAATGTCTATGTCTGGAAATACTAGCCGTTCTGTCGTTATTTAGAGATGATCTCAGAGGCAGTCCAGTTCTTTTTTTTTAACCTGATGACAGTGTCATGGTGTTAAAGATTATAGCATTTGGGACTTAAAAAAATGCAAAAATACAAGCCTTTATGGGACAGTGGAGTGGAGGCCTCCAGGGTACGGGCACAAGCTGCTGCTCCTTTTGTGGCCCCCTCCCCCTTTTTCTAAATTATGTTTGTGGTGACACGGGGTCTCTGTGTGTCCCTGACTGCCTGGAAATTTTTGTAGACCAGGCTGGCCTGAACCGCCTCTGCCTCTGGAGTACTGGGATAAAAAGCCTGAGCCACCAGGCTTGGCTTCCTCTTGCAGAGGACTGAAGTTACGGTCCCAGCAGCCCAATCAAACTATCCATAGCCCTCTGTAACCCCAGCTCCAGAGGATCCGGGGTCTCTCTCATGTCTAAGAACCTGAGTGCGTGTGCATACACACACACACACACACACACTGGCACAGGCACACAAACACAAATTTTAAAAACTTTAGATCTCGTGTTAAGCAGTTGTTTTGTTTTTATTCATATTTATTTTGTGTGTATGTGTGCACAGTAAGTTTGTGAAGGCCTGAAAAACAACTACCCAGCATTTCTCTTCCTCCACTGTGTAGATTCCCAGGATCAGGATTCAGGTTTGGGTATAAAATGTCTCTTCCTGAAAAATGATTTTTGTTGTGGAGTGTCTGTTTATTTGTTTGTTTTGGAAGCTGTAGTTACAGCCTTTGAAACTACTGAGAACCCAACTTGAGGCCTTTAGAAATTCTCCTTTGGAGTATGGGTCATTTCTTCAGGGTTTTTAGAGCGGCTTTGGGTTAATGGGGAAGTTGAATAGAAGTGACAGAGATCGTGTGTGTGTGTGGGTGTGTGTGGGTGTGTGCGGGTGTGTGCGGGTGTGTGCGGGTGTGTGCGGGTGTGTGCGGGTGTGTGCGGGTGTGGGTGTGTGGGGGTGTGTGGGTGTGTGTGGGTGTGTGTGGGTGTGTGCGAGTCTTTCCAAATCACAAACTATAGAACTTCTTCGTTTTTTAGGATATATATGTAATATTTCATTTAGGGGACATACTTTCAGTATATTTCATGAATCCTAATTTGATGATGGCCTAGGTGTTTTCAGTTTTTGCTGTTGTAATTTGGTTAGGATGGTCCTTTTATGTAGCTGCATTCTTTAGCGATAATTTGTACAATTTTAAACTTAAAATGTTTTACCATTAGGCACTACTAAAATGACTGCAGTTAAAAGTATTTAGTACCCTGCTGGGTGTTGCCTTAATCCCAGCACAGGAGGGGCAGAGGCAGGCCTGGTCTACAGAGTGAGTGCCAGCATAGCCTCCAAAGCTACACAGAGAAACCCTGTCTCAAACAAACAAACAAACAAAAAAGGTATTTAATACCCTTGCAGAGTACTTGGGTTTCCAAACATTCCCAGTACCCATAGCTCACAAACACTTGTAACTCTGATTCCAAGGATCTGATACTCTTTTTCTGGCCTTCAGTGACATCTGTACACATACGATGTACAGACAAACAAGCAAGTACAAACACAGAAGTTAAAAAATAATTATGTCATCATATATATGAATCATACTGCATTACAAGTATTGAACTTAGTTTGTGTGCTGTGAATTTGCAGCACTGTCAGTGAATTAACCATTCTTCCAGTGTTGGTGAGTGTACATTTATATAAAAACAAAACATTGTTCTGGTAGGTAGATGACTCCAGAAAGTATCTGTCATGCAAGCCTAAGGACCCAGTTTTAATCCCCAGAACCCATGTAAAAAGCCAAGCACGGTGGTATGCATCCTTAATCTCAGTACAAGGAGACAGAGACAGGAGGATCTTTGGGACTTGCTAGCCAACCAGTGTAGTTAAATTTGTGAGTTCCTGGTTCACTGAGATACCCAATCTCAAAAAATTAAGGAGAGCTATTGAGGGAGACACACAGCCTCTGGACACACACACACACACACACACACACACACACACACACACACACACACACACTCTCTCACTCTCTCGTATATGTATAAATAAATGATTCTGTATTTTACAGTTACCATATTAGGAGAAGCACACATTTCAGAGAGCCCCCCCCCAAAAAAAAAATTTGGGACAAAATAAAGCAAAAGTTTCTTTGTTTAGTGATGGTTCTGGCAGACATGTTGATTTACTAAAATCTGCTTTGTTTTGAGACAAGATCTCCCTAGGTAGCTGTAGTCTATCCTGAACTCTCAACGCCCTTGCCTCAGCCTGTGATTACAACCATGTACCACCATGCCTGATCAAGTCTCAACCTCCTGATCAGTTTTCCAAGTTTAATTCAAGTTGATAAATGCTTGCTCTATTTAAATGATAGGAATTTAGGATAAAGATAAGAGTAACACTGAAAGAAACAAAGAAAGCACTGTATATGAAAATGACCAACATTTCCATCTTACAATACAAACCACCGTTAAACAGTACATGCTGAGAACTACCTCCACTAAGACAATACTGCCTAATTACTTGGAATATCCACAGTCGGACATAAGTTTCTTACAAGCAGGAGGGAATGTCACAAGTTCCCAATGTTGGGGATATTTAGCAAATTAAGACAAGGTATGGGTATCAAATATACTGCAAAATACAGAGGCATACTGACATAGGCTGTAGCTCCAATGGTGCATCGATGGTACTTGCTTGCCTAGCATGCACAGAGTTGAGTGTGATCCCCAGCACCATGTAAAATCAGACATGGTGCGTGCGAGTTATTGGATCAGATCTTGAGTCACCTCTCCATCCTCAGCACATTTTGTTTCTGTATAAACATAAACCCTCAAATATTTCATCCAGCTGCTTCTGTTGAGCATTTCAGTGTGTGAAAGCGAAACAGTAGAGACTGATATTGTTGTTTCACGGGTCACAAAATTTACCATCCTTTTTTTTTCTTTTGAGACAAGGTCTCATTGTGTTGCCTTGGCTGCCCTTGAACTTACTATTATAGATCATGCTAGCCTTGAACTAGAACACAGAGATCCCCTGCTCTTCCTGAGTGCTTGGATTAAAGGGGTGCCCCACCATGCCCAGCATCCTTAGCCATTTGTACAGTGTAGTTCAGTGTTAGCTGGATTTGCAGTGCTCTACAACCCTCTGTCTACTTCAGAGCTCTCATCCCAATTAAACTGTGCATGGTGAAACGATAACTCACATTTCTCTTGCCTGATAAGCTCCACTCTGTCCTTCTGTCTTAATGGGTTTACTTCTTACAGATACCTCCCAGGAACTGTGATGCTGTATGCTTGTGTTTGTCTTACACTTAGCATCACTGTTCTCAAGGCCCATCAGATACAGGGTTAGAATTGGATAGTTTGAAAATTGAATGGAGTGTGTGTTTTTTATCTAGTCATCCATGGATGGGTATTTGTTTTGTTCTGCCCTTTGATTGTTGTGAATACTGACTGCTACTGTGAACACTGGTGTTCTGCTAGAGTGTGATTTGCATTTGTTTGGGTATCTGTAGTACCTAGACATGAAATTGGAGGTTCATATGGTGAGTCTGTGTGTGGTAACTTTCTGAAGAGCAGCCAAATTATTTTCTACAACATATATTCTATTTTATACTCCCATCACCAGTGTATAAAGGGTCCCAATTTCTTCCCATTTGTAATAATCCTTGTGATTTTCTGGTTCTTTGATAATAGCCTTCCTGGTAATATTGAGCATTCTTTCATGTATATATTGGCCATTGATAGTGTGTCTTTGGAGGAATGTATTTTGATCCCTTTGCTCAGTTTTAAATTAGATGACCAGGTGTTTTGTCTTTTTAGACCCTGAGCATTATTCCCTAATTAAATATATGGTTTGCAGATGGTTCCCCATTCTGCAAATTGTCATTATTTGTGGCACATTTATTTCTTGCACACTTTAAATTATTTTGGAAGGCAAAGAGTACTGGCTTCTAGAGTGCCTGGTTTTGAGTCCCAGCACCCACAGCCATCTGTAACTCTGTTTCCAATAATCTGATTCATTTTTCTGACCTCCACAGGTACTGCATGTACGCAGTGCACAGATAGACATGCAGGCAAAATACTCGAACACATAAAATAAATTTTAAAGTTTATTTTAGGTTATGTTTTTGTTTTGAGGTAAATTGTTCTGACATTCCTGCCTCCAGCTCCTAAGTGATAGAATTGCAGATATGTGCCACGGTGCCTAGCCACCATTTTATGAAGTCCTCGGTTTTTTGTTGGTGGTCGTAACTTAATTTTTTTTTCCTTTGGCTTTGGTTTTTCAAGAAAGAGTTTCTCTGTGTAGCCTTGGCTATTCTGGAACTCACTCTGTAGACTCACAGAGATCCTCCTGCCTCTGCCTCCGCCTCTGAGTGAGTGCTGGGATTAAAGGCTTGTACCACTACCACCCAGCAATTGTAGCTTAATTTTTTATGTTAATTTGAGAATAAAATCACCATCCATATGGACTAGGAGATTTAGCAGTATGTCAGGGTAGATCGTTTTTGTTTCTTTGAAGTGGGTTTCGTAATTTGCAAGTAGCATAGTGTGGTCACCTTCACTGAGCTATTGGGTCTCAGGAACAGTTACTTAAAGGCTTCAGCAGGTGAGAGGCATCATTGTTCTTCAAAATTCTGCTAAAGCAACAGCATTTGTGTTATATGGAGTGACTACCTCACAAAATTCAAGGCTATGTAGAAGATTAAACTGATTTTTATAAGTTGATTAGTCAGCTTGTTCATACTTAGTTGGATATAGTATTCATTTATACTAATGCTTCTAGATAGATGTGACTTTTCTTAGTGGTTATTTTAATGGAATTAATTGTTGTTCTTTCCTCAAGGCCTACATGAATCCAATAGCGATGGCTCGATCGAGGGGTCCAATCCAGTCTTCAGGGCCAACAATCCAGGACTATCTGAACCGACCGAGGCCTACCTGGTATTCCTCAGTTTACCTGTTCATAAGTTTACCCTTACTACCTTTGGTGATTGTTGAGCAGTTGCCAGATAACAAGTGATTTTCACTTATTTTTGAGAATTTCGTACATGAGAATTGTATTTATATAATTTCCACTCACTTCCCTCCAACTCTTCCTGTTTCCATTCCTGCTCCCTCTCAACTTCCTGATTTCTTTAATTGAGGTCTTTGATCCACTTAGAATTGATTTTTGTTCAGGGTTATATATGTGGATCTAATTTCGTTCTTGTACATGTGGACATCCAGAATAATGAGTAGTTTTTAAAGTAACGTTTAACAGGTGCTTTGTTTTGAATATGTGATTTCATATTCATAAACAAAATAGAACCTTGCATGGCTAAAACATTTCTAGGGAGCCTTCTTCTATCACTGGCTTCTGTAGCCTCTAAAATGTCTCGCTTAACCTTGCAGAGTTCTGTGCTGTTTAAAGCAGCAGTGTGGTGGATGATGGTGTCCTTCACTGAGAGTCACAGAGGTTGGGGAGGAGTAACAGAAATATACTGTACGGTGTTATTCCAAGTTTATCAGCTGATTCAGAAGAGTCAGAAAAACTGGAGGAGTAGCTCTCATCCTTTGTAAATTCATGGTCACAGTTTCAAGCACTGTTATTTAATATTTCCTTTTTGTTACTACTCCAGTCCTAACGTGACAAATCACCAACTGCAGGGCACCCTTGGGTCCAAGCAACTGGAGTTGATGCTTGCTGTATGTTATAGGGAATCCTTTCCACTCCCTGCCCACTTCCTCCAGTGTGCTTAAATATTATTCTTAACCACTGCAACATCCAGAAAAGTTCCCCAATGTTATTTTACCTGTAATATGGTAAGAGGGGATGGAATTTAAAGGGGAAATGCCCGTGAGTCAAAAGCCTTTAAAACAACCCATAGGTTGGTTAACTCATAAGAGCACACTTAGAGGAGTCTTGGCAGGTAATTCCACTCCTAACAAGATTTATGCAACAAAAGGCTGTTGGATACTGTTGAAAAGGGGAACTGTGGAAAGTCAGGCACGGGCTCGAAAGGTTTTGCTAACAGAATCATACAAGCACATTAATCCCTCTAGCAAGGAATTATGACAACATGTGGGATGTTGCCAGCCCAGAAGGCTCATAGGTGTGCTCAGGATTTTTATTGCTAAGTAATGAGCCTCTGCTGTCACATTTTCAAATTCTGAATTCAGAAGTGAAGCAGGTGTTTGGCCTGAACTGTACTGTGTCTTCCGACACACAGAGTTAGGTGGAATAAGCCACTCTAGTAAGACCTTCAAAATCCAGCTCCAAGGTGCCCACCTGCCAGAGGCCAGTGGTCTAGGAAGATAGACTGGCTGTATCAAGCCTTAGGCATGCATGTTGAGTATTTTATGTCATGGGGGCTTGACAACATAATGTAGCTTTGTGTAAGATAGACTTGATTTGACTCATCTTAATGCTGACAGCTTGCGTTGTGTTCTCACTTTCTCAGAACTTGAGTACCTATTACTTACTGGTACTCATTGTTGTGAGATTCAATCAAAATAATGTTTAAACAGTCTGGGTTTAGAAGAGGGGTGATATCACCCAGTGGGCTTAATTATGATTGCTTACATGATGGTGAACAAAGAAACTTGAACTATCAATATGAAAGGGTGTCTTTTGGTTTTTCGAGACAGGGTTTCTTGGTGGCTTTGGAGACTATCCTGCACTCTCTCTGCCTCGAACTCACAGAGATCTGCCTGCCTCTGCCTCCCGAGTGCTGGGATTAAAGGCATGCGCCACCAACACCCGGCAAAAGGGGGTCTTAGAATATTAAAATTCTGTCTTTTTCATGTTGTTCACTTAAGTTGAAATGCTTGGAATTGTGTTTGTCATTCTGTTTTTTAAGGGAGGAAGTAAAGGAGCAGCTAGAAAAGAAAAAGAAGGGTTCCAAAGCTTTGGCTGAATTTGAAGAAAAAATGAATGAGGTTTGTAAATAGCATCTTTTAAAGAAATAGATCTTTTCCTTACAGTAAAATGAAATCTCTTTTAATTGTTTCACTTTAATAAACCAAGAATTTGAGCATTGCACTTTAGGCACTAAGGATAGTCTATATTTTATGAGTATTTCTGTTATATTTGAAGACAGGTTTGTGAGTAAATGAATACTTCTATAAAAAGAAGAGAAGGGGGACTGGAGAGATGGCTCAGCGGTTAAGAGCATTGGCTGTTCTTCCAGAGGTCCTGAGTTCAATTCCCAGCAACTACATGGTGGCTCACAACATCCTGAATAAGATCTGGTGCCCTCTGCTGGCATGCAGGCACAAGACTGTATACATAATCAATAAATAAAATTTAAAAAAAAAAAGAAGAGAAGGACTTAGTAAAGGCACTTGCCTCGAAAGCCTGATGATCTGAATCTGATCCTCAGAATCCACATGAACATGAAAGACCCTACACACATACACCATAATACATGTGCACGCACTCATACCTCACACCTGCCCACAATAATCATACTTCTTTTTTGGCAGGGGGTTCACTACAGACAGGGTTTCTTGTTTAGCCCTGGCTATCTCTGTAGACCAGGCTGGTCTCAAACTCACAGATCCACCTGCCTCTGCCTCCCAAGTTAAAAGTGTGCCACCACTGCAGGGAGATACATGATGCATTTATTTGTTTGTTTGTTTGTTCGTTTGTTCGTTCATTCATTCATAACCTAGGCCTGGTGAGTGGCATATGCCTTTAATCCCAGCACTCAGAGGGTGGAGGCAGGTGGATTTCAGAATTCAAGATAACTTGGTATACACAGCAAGTTCCAGGACAGCCAGGGCTACACAGAGAAACTCTGTCTTGAAAAACACATCTTACACGGACATATACACAAATGAAAATAAATTAAAAAAAAGGGGGGGGGAAGTCGAGATAGGTGAGTGGTAATTTAAAAAGAACAAAAGCTAAGAGAGAGAGCAGTAACCTCTAATGGTGTCTTAACTTTTTTGTAGAATTGGAAAAAAGAACTAGAAAAACACAGAGAGAAGTTGTTAAGTGGGAATGAAAGCTCATCCAAAAAAAGACAGGTAATGCCCCTGTTTGCTTATTGCCATTCTTATCATTGGTGTCATAAAAATGATGTGTCAGTATGTTTGAAAGTCTCGTCCACTTACTCGGGCTCATGTTTATTTCTATTTAGAAAAAGAAAAAAGAAAAGAAGAAATCTGGTAGGGTGAGCAAAAGTTTTCTATTTTTCTAAATGTTAGAATTAAGAGCTATTTTTTTAAAAGTAAGAATGATTTTTTTTAACCTGTATGCTAAAGGTAACTTAGACTGTAGATGAGTCAAGCAGCCTAGAGGTCCATGGGCTGTGATGGGTGATGTTCCTTCCCTTAGTGACATGAAGGGGATATCAACTCCTTCAAAACCTAATGATTTCTTTGTTGCTACCAAAGAGGACAGTTGTTGACCGTTACTGCAATGTTGTCACTTTGTTGAGCTTCTGGGGGACAGAGGTGGCTTAGACATTTAGTTTCTGAATCTTATGGATATGGCCTCTGTTTCTTAGACCCTAGATTGATTTCACTAAGTTCTTGAGAGACTTAATCAAGTAAACCAATTCCCGAATCTCACAAGCTTTAATTGTTTTGTGTTTGGTCAAGTATTCATCTTCTTCTTCATCGAGCTCTGATTCTTCCAGCAGTTCTTCAGATTCTGAAGATGAGGTAAGATTGGCTCTGGTGGTTCATGAAGTAATTGGGGACTCCTGTTGTGAAATTACTGCTAGACATCTTGCCTTTCTGATTTTAATTAATTGCTCATAACTTAAAGTGCCCATTACAAATAAATGAAGTGATGAGATGTTTAAATATTGGTATTTGTTTTTATGTTTGCTTTGTTCATTTAAAATAATATTTTTTGAAAAATCTAAAACACTTGACTCATTGATTAGAATTACAAACATATAATTCAGATCATTTGATTCTTCAAATAGAAAAATGGTATGTTGCATTGTTATATTATAAATATTTGTTGAGGAAAATATGTTTATAAGCTGGTCCTTTCATTAAGTTCTGGTTATTACATTTATGATATTAGTTAAATGGATAAATTGTATTCTGAAACAGAAAGCAAATGTTTCTAAATGTTTTGTGTAGGATAAAAAACAAACAAAAAAGAGGAAGAAAAAGAAGAGCCGTTGCCATAAGTCTCCTGAGAGCTCAGTGTCAGACTCCGACTCGGATAGCAAGGTGAGACTCACAGACCTGAATTGCTGAGAGCAAACATATTGCATTTAACCCTTTCAGCAGCCATATGAGGGAGTAATTTGTTAACACAGAGGTTAATAGACTAAGGGAATAAATGCAGAATTCCTGATGAGGACAGTAGGCAAACCAGATTGAAGGATGGCAGAAAACCATGTGGATTATAGAACTTCAGTGTATGTGGCTGTTAAGACCAAGACAGTGGCATAAAGCCCCATTTTAAAATAAGCCATTTGGGAGTTGCAGAGTGTTTAGGAGTACATAGGCTTTATTCAGTTAAACAGTGGAAACAGTCTTACCTGCAGAAATACACACAAGATAGATTGAGCTTTTGTTTTCAGAATAAATTCTGATATTAAAGAAAATTTACTACTCATGAATCAAATCATTTTGGGAGAGGGCTACACTTGTACTGTTTCTCTTTGTCTGTTTGTGCAGGACAGTTCAAAAAAGAGAAAGAAGTCAAAGGATGTGACTGAGAAAGAAAAGGTAACTGTTTTTATACTGACCTCAGGTAGTCTGTCACACAGCACTTAAATGGCCAGGAAGTTAACCATGATGTGTACCATATCAAGGGGTTTCGTGTTAATGCAATGGTTTTTTGCTTTGTTTTTAATGAATTTGCTTATTTATGAGATGTGAGCTCATGGTGTTGCCCAACCTGGCCTCGGACTCCTGGGATCTTCCTGAGCAGCTGGGGCTGTGGCCACCTGGTCCCCACTATAATTTCTCTATTATTAATACTAATTGGTATGTATTAACTGATAGAAGGAGAAAAGCTGTATGACTATTTCAATAGTTGCCTGAAGGATGTCACTTGATTTGGTATTAATGCCTGATGTTCAAAACCATTTAAAAATAATGGTTGTAGCCGGGTGGTGGTGTTTCATGACTTTAATCCCAGCACTCGGGAGGCAGAGACAGGAGGATCTCTGTGAGTTCGAGGCCAGCCTAGGCTACAGAGCGAGTTCCAGGATAGGCTCCAAAGCAATACAGAGAAACCCTGTCTCGAAAAACCAATAATAATAATAATAAGGTTGCTTTCATATTTCAAAAAAGTCTATGAAACTAAAAGTTGGTGATACAAAGTGAAAAACTGAAGCTGCTGTGTTATGATTTTGAAATACTTCTAAGTATTACATAAAAAATCTCATACGTAGACTCTGGGAACAGCCACCCTCGTGGTGACTAGAATTAATGTATGGGTTGCACTTGCTTGTCTTTACTGGTTTAAAGTCAGCACTCCTTCAGAGGTAGTGGTCCTGGAATTAACGTTCCATATGCTTCTCATCCTCATTTAGCACTAAGTATGTATTTTACTCATAGTAACATACAGTGTTGTGTGCTTTTCAAGAGCATGACAAGTTCTGAAACCAGCTTTTTATTCAGCAGTACTGATGCCATTTATCCTTGATGTTTTCAAGTTTATTTCTTTTGCTTACAATATTCCATTTATTCCCTATCCTCCTAAGACGCTTCTAGATTGTTTTCACTCTTTAATAGATGTATTTATTAGTATACTATCTGTCTGCATATGTTTATGTGCACCACATGCATGCAGATGTGTTTGTGTGGAGGTCAGCAAAGGACATAGAATCTCCTTGAGCCGAGTTCATCAGGTGGTTGTGGGTGCTGGCCCTCGAACCTGAGTCCTCTGAATGAGCAGTGGGTGCTCTTAGCCACTGAGCCATTTCAGTGAGCCACTACTGTTTACAGTTTTCAGCAATACAAACTGCTGCAGTGCATATTTATTTTGAAGATTTATTCATGTTTATGTGCTTAAGTGTACCTGCCCAGTGCCCAAGATGGCCAGAAGAGGGCATCAGATACTCCAGAACTGGAGTTACAGGAAGTTGTAAGTCATCGGGTAGGTGCTGGAAACTGAACCAGGGTCTTCTGTAGTTGCAACAAGTTCACTTAATTACAGAGCCTCTGTCTGGCTCTATACAGTGGGCATTTCTTAACTCTTTTTCCTCCTATGAGTTATTCTTAATTTTCTAATGTATGTCTGGGACTGTAATTTTTAGGTTCCCAGAATGTAGATACATTTAGTTTATCTAAACATTTTCTCACCAAAGTGTTTATCAATTTACATTTCTGCTCAGTTGGCCATAGTAGATGTTTGTGAAATTTTTAGTTCTTAAAATGTCTACTTTCGTCCCTGAGTACATTATAAATTTTTTAGTTTGTGTGTATACACATGCATGTATACACAGGATATGGCAGAATGATGGTGTGTACCTTGTGTATATAGAGATTAGAAAACAGTTTTGTGAAGTGGGTTTTCCTCTTCTACCTTTATGTGAGTTTTTGGTGTCTTTATAGCCTGAAATGTTGCTGTCCTGGAACTAAGATGTTTAGATGTTTTTTAATTTTAAATGGAAGAGTTAGAGAGTTGGCTCAGTAGATAAGCATGTTTGCTTCTCTTCCATAGGACCCAAGTTCTGAGTTTAGTTTGCAACACCCACATTGGGTGGCTTACGAGCTCCTATAACTCCAGTTCCGGGGGATCTGACACCCTTTTTTGGCCTCCCTGGGTACCTGTACACACATGTGACATACACTCTTGCATATACACATACATATAGATAAAAATGAAATATTTCAAAATATAATACTCTAAGTATACCAATGTTATTGTTCAGATCCTTTTAAATCATAACAGGCAATTACCAACTGTTTTTCTTTTCTGATGCACTCCTGAGTAGAGCCAGCAGGATTAACATACAAAGGACCTAAATCTTCCACCATCTTCGTTTCTTAAAATTATATCTGCTAATTTAAGGAAATGAAGACATTATATCCATATCAGTGGTTCTCAGCCATGCTAATGCTGTGACCTTTAGTGTAGTCCTCATGTTGTGGTGACCCCCCCACCATAATTATTTTGTTGCTACCTCATAACTATAATTTTACTGCTGTTATGAATTGTAATGTAAATATCTGTTTTCTTCCAGTCTTTTGGGACCCTGTGAAAGGGGCATTTGACCCCCAAAGGGTCTGCAACCCACATGTTGAGAACTGCTAATCTAAATGGACATGAAGTTAACTTCAATTTGTTAAATGAAAGTATTGCTTTAGTGGCATTAAAAATTTCTGAGTCCTTGTTGATGTCACTATGTTTAGAAATTTCTAATTTTAAAACTGGGCGATTTGTAGAATTTGTTAAATGTAGTTTAGAAACATGAAATTTGGGGATTGTGTGACAGCTCAGCATAAAGAAACCCTTGGTGCAGACTTGACAGCCTGAGTTGACTCCTTGAATCCCACAGAGTTGAAGGAGAGAATAAAAAGAGTGCATGCAGTGTTCCCCTCCCTGTCGTACATGCACACATATGCCTGCATGCAAATATACATACACATAGCAAATAGAAACTTTTCAGTTTGAAAAAAGAAGCATGAAGTTTTCCTAACAGTATTTTTTAAATGGGGATGAATGTATTTGTTTCCATAGGACACTAAAGGACTCAGCAAAAAAAGAAAGCTGTATGACGATAGAGCGCTGTCCACTGGGTCGTCATCAGAGTCGGATTATGAAGAGGTGAGTGAAGGAAAGGAAACTTTCACAGTAAGTTTTATAATTAAATGACTGTCGTTTTGATAATCAACCATGTTTAACCATGCCTTTCCAATGTCATATTTTTTAATATTGTCATTCTGGTTACATGGAAGAGGCTATGTACAGTGCAGCAAACTAAAACCCAATCGTGACTGAAGTAGAAAGAATTACCACACATGATCTTCATTTTGTCTTAAATAGGCTAGATGAGATGCCAAAGGGGCTGGTTTCCTACGTCTGGCTTTGCTTGGCTTTTCTCCTCTAGCGTCCATCTTGCCCAGCTGTCTTTCTGTCTACTCTGTCTCTGAGCTCCCTGCCCCTTCTATATTTTCCTTGTTTGTTTGTGCCTGTCTCCTTTTTTCCGTCGTTGTTTCTGGTTTATGATAATGGTCCTCAGACCCATCACACCAGTTGCCCCATCTTACAGTTAATATTTTTTATGTTCTTTGAAATGAAACTTGTAGCTAATATAAACTAGATACCAATGTGTAATCTGATGAAATTGTATTTGAATATATAGCCACTCAAGTGTGACATTGGAAGTTCATACTGGAGTTGGTACCTCACAGGTGGCCTTCAGAAATCTTTGCTACCCAATTGCAGGCAAACAGTATCTAATGCTTATAGATTGTCAGTGACTTTTTATGTGTTTGTATCATGTATTCAGCATGTAATTACCTAACAGGTATACCATAGAACTGAATAGTTTGGTAGTTTTTATTGTCTAGTACTGTTATGTTTAACATTTATCCAGTATATAATAAGGAGTACTTAACAAAATATCTTATTTGTACTTGACATTTAGTGTACATGGCCTTTAACAACTTGGGATTTCATTTGAATTCGGTACACTGAGCTTTAACAGGTCAAAGGGAAATACACGTGATATGACCATTGTTATTGACAAGGTTTTTAACCGGCTGCTCTATATGGGGTACAGTGTATGTGTGACTACTGTTTTGGCAGTACAGAATATTCGTAGTGATGAAGCTGCAGCTAGGATTCAGGTGCTGGTCTGTGTTATGCTAGGATTCACGATACCTTCCCACGGTTTGTACTGCTTGTGTTTGGTGCTGAAAGACAATGCGAGCGAAGCTCTTAGGAACACTGAAAATTTTCACTTGTGTTTTTTTTTTTTTATTGAAACATTATTGATACATAACAGGAGTCATAAAAATGTGATTTTTATAATTAAATTTTCTTCGTGTGGCTTGAACATGTAATATATATGCACTAAGTACAAATTACCTTTGTCTTGCGTTCACAAAAATTTCAACTTTGTAGGTGCAAGCAAAAAGGAAGAAAAGTGGTGAAGAACGCGAGAGAACAGCAAGTATCTTACATTTTTACAGACAACAGCAGGCCTGCTGTTCTTTAATGTCACATTAATTCTGCTGGGACCAAATGAAGTACTGGGAAGAGGGTGGTGTCTATCACCTTTGTTGACTGGATAGGAGAAAAGCAAGTAGGCTTAGGACAGGAAACAAAACATCCCCTGACCCCTTTCAGTATCTTACTATTAGAAATAGAAGTTCAGAACTGGGCATAGTGGTGCACGCCTTTAATCCCAGCACTTGGGAGGCAGAATCAGGTGTATCTCTGAGTTCAAGGCTAGCTAAGCTATATATAGTGAGTTCCTATCAAGGAAAAAAAGAAATAGAAGTTCAAGGGGCTGGTGAAATGGCTCGGTGGGTAAAGGTGCTTGCTGATAACCTGAGTTTGATCTCGAGGACCCCAGTTATCCTCTGCCTTCCTTGTGTACCATAACACATATTCATGCGAAATAAATAAAAATAGAGTTAGAAAATTATATGTATAATTTACATAGTTAAACACACATATGCTTTAACTTTTATTTAACATATTTTATTTTTGCTTATATTAGTGGTTACCTGAGTATATGTATGTGTTCAATGGAGTTCAGAAAGGCATGGGATACCCTGTAACTGGAGTTCTCGTATAGGTGCTAGGAACTGAATCCAGGTCCTCTGCAGGAATAAGAAGTGCCCTTAATCAGGTTGGGGATGGTAGCACACGCCTTTAATCCTAGCACTAGGGAGGCAGGTGAATCTCTGTGAGTTTGAGGCCAGTGAGTGCCAGGACAGGCCCCAGAGCTACACAGAGAAACTCTGTCTCGGAAAAACAACAACAACAAAAAACAAGAACATCCCCATTTATTTGTGGATCAGAGTAACCTTTTCCTAGAACTTTGTGGCTCTTAATACAAGAGCCTTCTCTGAAACCTAGGTGTATATGTGTTTTGTGGCCACAGTAATAAACACTTTTTTTCTGAGTGCAAAAATAATTTGGTTGAATCTTGTAGACTGTAGTTTAAATTGATTAATTAGAAAAACATTTGGCTAAGTATTCTTTCTGTTGGCGTATGTTAGCCAGCATCTCCACTAGGAATATTCTCGTTCTTAGAGATGCAGTAAGAGTATAAGATAGAGGTATGTGTATGTAAGGAGAAAAGAGTAAATAGCTAAAGAGAACCTCCCCATGGGCCTGAGGGTGTAATTCATTGGTAATGTGGTTGTCTTATATACGAAAGGCTGTGGGTCCCACCCCCAGCACAATAAATAGATGCTAAAATTTAAGATTTTTGGCTTCTTTGTAAAATTATACTTAAGTAAATGCTTTAAAAAAAAAAAAAAAAAAGCAGCACCCCCAAGTAGGCAAGCTGCAAGGTTCTTCTGTGAAAGTAAGAGAGGAGAGAAAGCTGCCTGCCTGCCTGCCTGCCTTGCCTGGACCACTTCTTCCTGCATAGCTATACGAGTACCTTCTTTTGAACTTATACCTATACTTCTGATGCAGAAGCACTCAGAGGAGTTAGAGGTCAGCAAAGCTCCAGCACCCTTTTACCCAATAAGAAGTTGGCTGCCTTTCCAAGGCAGTGATTTCCCTGCCTAGGCATTTGGCTAGATGTGATGGTGTGTGCCTGTAATCCTAGTATCAGAAATTCAAGGTTCAAGGCCAGCCTAGGCTACATGAGACCCTGTCTTAAAAAAATAAATAAAAAGCATATGTTTTATTAAATAAATAATACTCTTAAGTATGTATCAATATTTTGTATTAGGTGGTATTAGCAATTACAGTAGTGTTGCAGTCTGAACAGTACACAGTTTATGTTTCAACTAAAATATTAAATACTTGGATCCTCAAACAAACTGCCATTTCACTAAAGCTATTGTGTCTTGCTGTATGTGAGTTTCCTATATTGGACCTTTTCCTTTGGAAGCTGTATATAACATAAAATGGAGCGATTGATAGTGTGAATCAGTGGAGTCTTAGGGAAGTTTCTGTTGGAAGCTGCTAATGTACCAGTCTTAGAGGTTCAGCAAGTACTCGTAGACTCCATAGTTGTGGTTGTTGAGGCTTTTCTAGCTTGCTTGCTTCTGTGGTTGAATACAGGAAGTGGCTTAGATGTAGAAGTGACAGTGTTCTTAACTGTCATGTTCTCAGATGGGTACAGTAGTAATACCTGCCATGGAATTGTCTTTACAGGACAAAGCCAAGAAGAGAAGGAAGCATAAGAAGCACAGCAAGAAGAAAAAAAAGAAGGCCGCTGATTCAAGTTCAGACTCAGCGTAGCATCTGGAAGACCAGGGTCCCTTACCGAGTGCAATGTCGAAGGAGCTCTCAACTGTGAAGATTAGACATACGGAGTAACGTGCATGAATTAATTCCCTTGTGTGTAGACTTGTCCTGGACTAGTCAGCAGCCACTCGGATACCGCCATGCGTGCGAAGGGCCATGATTGTTGCCTGCTGCTTGAACACCTTTTCCTCTTCCAGTCCTTGGTGACTCTGGGAGATCGTACTTTGCAGTCATACTAGTGGTTAAGACATTTGGAATAAAGCTAATATTTTTTACTAGAAGTACATAAGGCTAAATCATCAGAAACTGAATCTGGATCCATCTTTAAGATGTAACCAGAAATACTAAGCTGACTCTAGTAAAAACTTTCAAAGTAGGGATTACATTAAAATTTCAAAATCCTTACTCTGTAGATAAGTGTATTTTAGTTTTTCCCCACGTATATTTTGGTTTACTTGGGGAAGGAGCTTTTAAAGAGGGGGCGGGTTGCTGTCTCTTCAGCTACCAGAACAGCGTGCCTTTGATCTCACACTAACTACTTCTGTGGACACAGTAGCCATGTTTCCTGGGAGGTCAGAGCTGGGCACCATCAGTCCTGCCCTTGACTGAGGTTAACGACATCTGTAGACTGTTGTATGCTGCTTCGTGTGAACCAGAGATACCCAGCCCTTTGCAGCATGAGAACGCCCCCAAAGCTCTGGAATTTACCTCCACTTCAATAATAACAACTGAATGTTTTTTAGGGTTAGGTTGTGTTATGTCATTTGAATTAATTTTGCCTACACTTTGGCTTTGGAGAGGAATTGTTTGATAGACACTGGTACTTTCTGAACTGATAGCTAACAATTCTAAAGTGCATGTTTTATACCGGCTTTAACTGGTCAGAGGGTTTTTATGTAGCCAGTGATAGCTACTTTATGTTTTGTATAGATTTTATTTAGGCTGCCATGTTTAGCTTTTAACTCCTTACTCTTGCTGTCTTCATTACTGTGTTCAGTGGCACATTAACACGACATTTAGCATGTAAAAAGCGGAACTTTTGGTTTTTGTGTTTAACAGCTTCATATTGAAGCTGAGACTTAGCACAAACAAGTTAAGTGGCAGGCCTGGTATGCTGTATCTTGTTACATAAAGCTATGGCAGAATCTTAGTAAATAGAATGTTTTAAAAGTTTGTTGTCTTTGCATATTAATAACAGATTATGACATGTTAACTTAGGTGAGAACTACATTACTGCTCCTCCTGTGTCATGTTGTACTGAGATCTTGTGCCTCATATCTCTGAGTTTCTGGGAATGTTAAAAGGAATTGATAAGTCATTTTCATTTTACACTTTTATATAATCAGGTAATATGAAATATAATGATGTACAATTTTGCCTGTTTCAGAAGGTGTGCTAAATATAGTGGAATACACACAGACATTTTGGCATGAAAAGAGGCTGAATAAATAGCTATTTTACTTAAAATAGCTGTGTTCTTATCTCCCTTTGGGTCTCAGGTAGTTACAAAGTTAATGGTAAATATGCCCTCAGGTTTTAGTGATAAAAAAAACACGTTTCTTGGGAGGTTCCTTAAAATTTTCTACTTAAAGATGCATTTATCTCCCACTGTAAAGTATCAAAAACTTTGAGGGATATACAATACCCCTCCTAAATTTTCAAAATTCAGTTGTTGGTCATGTTTCCTCCTGCGTATACAAGGCCCCTTTACTTCTGGTCCCTATATGACAGCTCTCTCCTGCAAGCAGCAGCTGTCTGTTAGACAGAGGAAGCACTAAATTTAGGAGAATGCTGTGTCTTTCAGACTTGTGTCTAGGATTCACCCTGGTGTTTGGTGACTGTAGCAGTCTCTTGAGAGGTATAAAAAGGCTACTTATGGGGTGTTGTCCCTTATATTAATTCCATGATTATGATGATGTGTAAGTTAATGACATACTTTCCTTCCTCCACCAAAACTGCCCTTCTTTCTTGGGCGATTTTGTATCAGTTTTACAAACATGGAATGTCTCTTATGGAATGGCACTATGACATCTGCCAGAACGTGATGAAGGTCTGTAGAAATGTCTTGATACCAGCCCTAGCTTTTTGGTCACTTTTGGAGTCCTGTGGTTGCCCTTAGGTGTTTTAAGTACTCGAAGAGTGTCCAAGTTTAATTTTATCCAAAATACAGATTGGTACCTTTAGTCAAGCTTCCTTCCTTTCTCGTCATTTCACATAAGCAGTATGGTAGTCTCGGGGAAAACAAATGTGAACTGCTGTCTTCAGACTTAGCTGGGAGCTTTCACACAAGAAATTTGCCATAGTTCCAATTAAAACCACTGGCATTCTTCGGGTGTATTTATTTGTAAAGGGAGGTTGAGAGATCTTTCTTTTCTCTCTCAGTTGTATCTGCTTTGTTATAGAAGTTGTTTTCTATTTTATTAAAAAGCTAGAGGGACTGGGATATGTGTTCATGTATCTCGGGTGGGTTTAATCCTCGGACCCTCGAAAAGAATATTATTTATGTCTTAAATCCTGAACACGGTTTGGATATTGCCTCACCTGTTGATTTTTCAACACACAGACTAGAAGCCAGGCGTCTGTTCCTCCAAGGTCTCACAACAAAGATACAATGGGACAGTGGACATTTTAGCCAACTTAGCAGTCACACCATGTTTTCTTACCGTTAGGTCTAAGTGGGGAGCAGCTAAGTGGGCTTTACATCTGAGAAGCTCCTGTGTATGAGGCCGTGAAGGTCTCATGAGAATTCTTGGTGACTTTAGGTGACAGCCTTTGAAGGAGCTTAGGAAATTATTGCAATCTAAAGAAGGGCTTTGTAATTTTTTTTAGTTGTATGTTCAAATAGAAAAATGTTTTTAATTTGTACTGAGGAACTATAAATGAAATGCCATTTAACAGGATGTTAAATACTGAAATGGCTACAGGTTTCAGGTACACACAACTGCATATGTACTGAATGGCTGGCAGCATCCACTTATCTTCCCAGCTGCTGGAGAACATTCTATCTGGTTGCTAGGAAGTTGCCATGACCACACTCTGTTTTGAAGTTTGTAGAGTTAGTGCCAGCTTGGGAAGTAGACTACTTGGGAAAGCAGTGTGCTGAAACCACTCTCACTCTCAAATGGAACAAAGGGCTGTGAAGAAACTGGTGGAGTCCATCAGTAAAACTGTCAAGAGCTGTGAGTACTGAGGCCTCCAACACTGCCTCTGCACCTTGCCTCAGGAGACAGGTGGTGGTTGGTGGGTAAAAGCAGGGGCTGGAGAGAGCTCAGAGGTTAAGAGCACCAGCTGCTCTACCAGAGGTACTGAGTTCAATTCCCAGCAACCACATGGTGGCTCACAACCATCCGTTATGAGATCTGGTGCCCTCTCCTGCAGATATACATGGAAGCAGAATGTTGTATACATAATAAATAAATAAAATCGTAAAAAAAAAAAAAAAAAGAGCCACACATGGTGGCACATATTTTGAATCCCAGCACTCAGGAGGCAGAAGCAGGCATATCTCTGAGGCCAGCCTGGTCTACATAGAGAGTTCCAGTTCAGCCAGGGCTACGTAGTGATCCTCTATCAAAAGGGGGGAGGGGCTGATGATAAGGGGCCAAAGAGATGGCCTAGTGTGTAAAGCCCTGCCACACAAGCCTAATAACCCGAGTTCAGTCTCTGGGGCCTTGAGAACTGAATCCAAAAAGCTGTTCTTATTATTTTATTTTTAAAAACATCTTTTACACACCAATCCCAGTTTCCTCTTACGCTCCCCACCAACTCCTCAGGTGAGACCTCCCATGGGGAATCATCAAAGTCACATCACTTGAGGCAGGACTGTGGCCTTCCTCCCGTGTATCTAGGCTGAGTAAGGTATCCATCCACAGGGAATGGGCTCCAAAAAGCCAGTTTATGCACTAGGGATAAATACTGCCCAAACCCCCCAACTGGTACCCACATTCAGGGGCCCTAGTTTGGTCTTATACAGGTTCCCCAGCTGTCTGGAGTTCATGAGCTCCCACTTGCTCAGGTCAGCTGTTTCTGTGGGTTTCCCCCAACGTGTTCGTGACTCCTTTGCTCATATAATCCCTCCTCCCTCTCCATGACTGGATTCCAGGAATTGAGCCCAGTCTGTGGATCTCTGCATCTGTTTCCATCAGCTACTGGATGAAGGCTTTAGGATGGCATTTAACTTAGTCAGTCTCACTATAGGGGAAGGGCAGTTAAGGTAGCCTCTCCACTATTGCTTAGGTTCTTAGTGGGGGTCATCCTTGTGAATTCCTGGGTATTTCCCTAGTGCCAGGTTTCTTGCTAACCCCATAATGGCTCCCCCTGTCGAGATATCTCCTTGCTGTCCCTCTCTGTCCTCCACCCTTCATGTCCCCCCCCCTTCTCCCCATGCTCCCAAGTTACTCAGGAGACCTTGTCTATTTCCCTTTCTTGTTTTGGGGGGGGGGGACTCTCTTAGGGCCCTCCTTGTTTCCTGACGTCTCTGGGGTGTGGGGTTTTCCCCACTGAGTAGTACCACATTGTGTAAACGTAACACGTTTTCTTTATCCATTCTTTGGTTGAGAGACATCTAGGTTGTTTCCAGGTTCTGGCTGGAATAATGCTTCTCTGAACATAGTTGAGCAAATGTCCTTATGGTATGAATGTGCATCCTTTGAGTATATGCCCAAGAATGGTATTGCCTAGTCTTGAGGTGGTTTAATTCTCAATTTCCTGAGAAACCACCATACTGATTTCCAAAGCAACTGTACATCTGCACTCCCACCAACATGGAGGAGTGTTGTATGCATTTAAAATCTAAATTCCTCATCCTAATGTAATTATTTTAGGATGTCTGCTCCCCATGTGTTTAATACCACAAATAGTTACTTGAAAGAAGTTACACAGATAAAAATTTGTAACAATTGATCAGCAAATATACTGTTTGAATAAAGGAACTGGCCAGGCATTGGTAGCACGCCTTTAATCCCAGCACTTGGAAGGCAGAGGCAGACGGATCTCTTGAGTTTGAAGCCAGTCTGGTCCTATAGAGCAAGTCCCAGGACAGTCTCCGAAGCAATACAGAGAAACCCTGTCTTAAAAAAACAAAAAGAAATAAGGAATGATTGCTGCATTTCTCCCCTTTTTGAAAGTTTTGACATTGGTTTTTCAGTTGTGCTCCAAATCGTCAGACTGAGCGGTTAAGCAGAGCTGTGTCTTCAGGGTCCTTCCCTGCTCTAACTAATTGCCTGTTTTACACTTGGATTGTAAACAAATCCAGTGACATGAGAGGTATCCACAGGTAGAGAACCAAGTCTTAGAGTTGGTCTTCTAAAGTCACACGATGGCTTTTCTGACCATGGTGTTGATACAGGTCAGATTTAGAGCCTCCATACAAAGGGCTATCATTTTCTTGTCCACCCTGCCCATCATCCCAGACAGCTGTGGTGGCTTCTGTATCGTGCTCTTACATAACGGGTATGGACAGTTTGGTTTTTGTTTTCATGGTGTACAATGTTCCGACAGAAGTTTCTTGGGCTTTGGTTTAGACCAGTGCTTCTCAACCTTCCTAATGCTTCGGACACTTTACAGTTCCTCGTGTTGTGGTGACCCCCAACCATAAAGTTACTTTTGCTGCTATTTTGTAAGTGTAATTTGCTGTTATGAATCGTAAATATTTTTGGAGGTAGAGTTTTGCTGAAGAGGTCACAACCCACAGGCTGAGAACCACTAGTTTAGAACTTCTTAGAAGGAACCTTTAGAATTTATGATGTCATGACCAAAGGCCTCTTATGATCAACAGCCACCACCCAGTAACTCTCAGACCCTCAGAAAGCTAGTAACCTCACAAAGGAAATTCTTTACAGCATAACTGTTGCCATATTTTTTCGTTCAATCTAGAAAGCTTTGTTTTCTTCACTTAGTGTAAATTGTGTTTATTAATTTCGAACTACTTTCTAGAGTTGCATTGTCCCAAGGGTAGGCACTAGCTGTGTCTGACCACCTGTAAATGATTGCATTGAAAAGTCCACTTTCTTCATCTCACTAGCCACTTTTCAGGAGTCAGTATCCACCTATGCAGGATGGCTACCACGTGGAACACACAGAAAGGAGCATGCCAGAAAGGTCTACTGGGTGATGCAGCACTAAAGATACAACTCCAGTCCTTCTTCCAAATAATAATCGTCTTTTAGTCAGGCACAGAGGCAGGGGAGTACCTCTGAATACTGGCTTCATGGCTGTGCAAACTGCATTCTTGTAGGATTAACAGATTAGATCCGACTCTCATAAGAGATTAACATCCTCTTGTCACTAACTTAATTTGTGAAACGGTGACTATATCATGATACACCCGGCTCACAGTTCTGTAGTAGACTGCCTGGATATCGCTTGCTTACTTTAACTATGATAGGAGACTGTGGAGTGGGGATAGAGCTGCTAGGGTGCCTGCCAAGCGAGGATGGGTTCAGTCCCAGGGCACATACACTGAGATTGGTGGCTCACACCTGTATTCCTAACACTTAAGGTGGTAGAGACAGGAGGATCAGAAGTTCAAGGTCATCCCTGGTTTTATTTGGTTGGTTCAAGGCAAGCCTGAGCTACAAGAAATAAAAATACAAATTTGAAAATAATAGAAGGATCTACACTATCAGAGACTGGACTGCCACCTAGCTTTAGTAAGTCTTCAGAGGAGGGGCTGAATTCAAACTTTTCACTCCAAGCTTAAGATCCGGTGAGAGGATTTTCCAGCTATTCCTGTTGAGCTTCCATCGACATGTTCAGTAGCAACTTTTGAATGCAGGTTCTTTGCTTCATTTAGTTGTGTGTTTCTAACGTTGAAACCTGCATGTTTATCTCTGAAGGCATTTTGTCAGACACTATGAACTGCATCTCTGATCCGCTCCTGGGAAAAAGAGGGAAAGTTTAATATTTGTCCTGGTGGATCCAGACCTTTGCTTCTTAGTATTCATGAGTGTTTAATAAAATTAACTCAAACTTAGAGCAGGCCCCTCTCTAGGCATTTGTGAGGCAAAATAACATACCAGTGTGTACATAGTTTGCATACATATTTACATACATTTCCTAATTAGCTCTGCATGGAAGGTTTAATGCTACAATGGCAACAATCACTCTCTTCAAGTAAAAGTAGAATTCACTGGGCGGGGGTAGGAAAAAGAATAATACAAGGAGAGCCTGGAAATGAACTGATTCTAGTTCTAGATGCTGGCAACTCTAAATCTCCGGAGACTGAATGGCCCACTTTCTGGCTAGTAGGCTACTGGCGTCTTGTTTTATAGGGCAGCAGACAGAATCTCTTCAGAAAGGCCCTGCTTCCTAATACGACCACCACTGGAGGGTGGTACTTCAGCCACCACAGGGGGAGCCCACACAAACCCTACGACATACGTGGCTTTGTACTGACTAAAATAAGTACATGACTGCAGCGGCACTTCGTCTCTGGCATTACTCTCCAAGGCATGTGATCATAGTTGAAAAACACCTTACAAACTCAATACCAGACGGCCACATCATGAAAACAAAGGAAAAACAGAGTGATCACAGATTACAAAGCATTGGACAACTAGCTGTGCTATCCTGGCCTGGATCATAATGCTAAACTGGCCCTTAAAAGGCCATTAGTGGAAAAATTGCTAACGTACAATTACAGCTTATCATTAAGAATAGAACACACTGACCATAGCTTTGGTAAAAGTACTAAGTTGCATCAGATGTTGACATTAGAGACTGCATGGAAAGGATGTAGGAGAACCCTGCTCTGTTCTTGCACTTCTTATGTAAATCTGAAGCCTTCACACAGTGTCCAACACTGATCAGATATTAAAATGTTTAAAGCTTGCACTGGAGACATGGCTCAGAGGTTGAGAGCACTGGCTGCTCTTCCAGAGGTCCTGAGTTCAATTCCCAGCAACCACATGGTGGCTGACAGCCATCTGTAATGAGATCTGATGTCCAAGCCCATATGCAGGCAGAACACTGTATCCACAATAAATAAACACATACATTTAAAGCTTGCTCCAGCTGGGTGTAGCAGTACACACCTGTCATCCCAGCCCTTGGGAGGCTAAGATAGTAGGGTCATGAACCCAAGGCCAAAAAAGAAAAAAAAAAAAAAAAAAGTTTGTCCTATGCATCTGTATAGCCAACCCATATCAGAAGAAGCTGGGCAGCTGCATCCCCTATATGGCCCAACCTTTCAGCCACTGTAGTACTTTTGTGACAGACACACAACCAAAGCAGTGTGTGAAAGGAAGGGTTTATCCTGGCTCACAGTTTAAGGATACAGTCCACCACGATGGGGACACCATGGCAGCAAGCATGGGAGCAGGGGTCACATTGCATCTACAGTTAGGAGGCAAAGAGATGAACGCTGGCACTCAGCTCTCCCTTTTCATTTAGGCCAGGGCTTCCCCAGCAGAATGGTACTGCCTATGTTTAGCGTGGGCCTGCCTGCCTCAGTTAACCCAATCCAGAAATTTGACTTGTCTCCTAGGTGATCTACCATATCGATGTGTAATTTTTCTTGGGGAGTATAGACCAGAGTATACACAACAGACCAAAGAAACAATTCCACCCAAGTCTAGCTTGCTGAGCCAGTGAATTTATTTACAGGAATGTGGGTGACGGATCACACAGGAACATGGATGATTGGCACGTATCTGTCTCACCAAAAAGCCCACCCTAGTGTGAGAAATGAAGAAACCTACATCACCTAGTGATCCTCCCAGAAGCCTGGTTATCCAACAAAACAAAAATCTCAGTGCTGGGTATGGGATGTCTCCCTCTGAGTTGTTGGTTAGAGAGGCCCCAAAGCAACACATGCTACTGTCATTGCTCATGTCTTCCTGCCAGAGCTTGTTGCTAAGACTCTATTGCTGAAGATGCCACACACTTTGGTCACAGGACTTAGAGAAATCAAACCAGAATAGCTGATGCTTCCTTCCTGCTGGCTAGCTTTTCAGTGCCTGGGGGTGCTGCTGCAGGCTTCTGGGGGAGAAAGGCTAGCCACACTCTGACCTAGCTTGAAACACTAAGAGCTACAATAGCACCTGACCTGGCAAGACATGTCCACTGGTGCAGGAGTGGTGTGGACGTTTCGGGGGTAACCATTTCTAATTGCATCAAGGCATGCTCCAGAGGGTGGGACTGTACCCCTGATCAAGAGCTGGCAGGGCTGGGAAATCATAGTACCTACGGGAACCCACTGCTATCATTTTGCTGAGTGGACATAGTCAAACCACTTTCTAAATGCCCACGTTTGTATAGAATTCATGCTGCTCTTCGTCCTCGTCGAAAAAGCTTTATCGCAATAGGCAGAGGTAATACAGAGATTCCTAACTGGTCAAAGTACTGGTGGAGTGCTCAGCCCCAAGTGGCTGATCTGTATCAACCCATACGAGGCTCAGGGGGCATTGCAGCAGAGGGTGATGTTGGAGGGTGGGGATATCTTACAAAATGATGTTTCTTGACATGGCATTGCTGTTGCACTAATGAACTTCACAAGACAAGATTGAGCCCCGCCCCTTGAGGGACTTCTGACAGTTAATGGGAGCTGGGGTAAGGGATAGCACTCTTCAGTGGTATGGACACTGGTAAACAACCTTCCACAGATGGCCAGGCAGGCAACCCTAATTAAACTCGGTGCTACACACAGAGAAAAGACGACAGGAAGATGACTTGGGGGAAAGTCTTCAGTGAGGGGATGAGAGTATTAGCAGGTTAAAAAAGACTAAAATTCATTATATATATGCATGACTGTCAAGGAATTTAAGAAAAAAAAAGTTGCACTCCTGGAGCACAGCCTGCAGGCAGTTCAGTCAGTAGGCAAGCACCTTCCCAACTGCTTGTTACCACTTAGATAACGTTGGGGGAAGAGCTTTAAAAGCACAAGTTTCAGGAGTGTCCTCAGACTTCAACTTCCTGAACCTTACCCGTTTCATTTACTTGTGGGTTTGCATGAGCCTCCTTCCAGGATGGAAAGGTTTGAGTCAGAGGAAATGGCAGCATTACAGTTGCCATTGTCCTTCATTCATAGGGCCTCATTTTCACTGTGTGCTATTATCTGAGCTGGTGACAAAAATATCACTGCATTGTTTTGTCTGTCTAGGACAGGATGTCATTATATAGCCATAGCTGGCCTAGAACTCACTGTGTAGACCAGGCTGGCCTTGAATTCAGAGATCCACCTGCCTCTGCCTCCCAAGTACTGAGATGAAAGGCGTGCACCTCCACACCAGTCAAATCCCACTAGTTTTAAAGGAAGGCTTCTTAGACCTCATTTCTCTAATGAAAATCAAAGTCACATAGCTGGAGGCAATAGTGCATGCCTGTAACACTTGGGAAACTGAGGCAGATCAAGATATTCAGGCCATCCTGGGTTACACTGTCACAAAAAAGATAGATTGTTACGATCGTAGCAAAATACAAATTGCTGATTTTCCATTCAAAAATATCATGAGTGTATTATGAAAGGGGTTCAAAACTTAAATAAAGGTCTGGTTATCAGCCACAATAGGTTGGTAAGTTGTATTGTCTGTAAGATCTGTAAACAAACATGTGAGGTCTGAAATCCTTGCTCCCACCAGTTGTATTGTCTGTAAGATCTGTAAACATGTGAGGTCCGAAATCCTTGCTCCCACCAGGGACCGTGTTGGCATCTGAGGTCTGTGCTACAGCTGGAGGTCATGTTTATGTCTGTGGTCCCTGCTATCTCCAGAAACCATGTGAAAGTCCATTATCCAGGCTGCTCCCGGCTGTTATGGACAAGGAAGCTCTTTTGCAATGGTACTGATGAAGACTACGGACTCATATCGGGGAATAAGAGACACAGAAAGATTCTGTGACAACCTCCCCCTACCCCCATAGACAGACAACCTGAACAGGAAGCCATTGAGCGAGGCCTTAAACATTTAATAGGGAAGTTGAAGTGTAGCTCTTACAGCTGATGGCTTCTGGTGGGGTGGGTGGGTGGGGAGGACTTGGCTATCTTTAGGAGGCTGGCTACTGGGAGTCTGACCATGCCCCAGTGCATATACGGACAGCACAAATTGGACTTGCTGTATTTTTTTCTTTTTTCTTTTTTCAGAGAGGGGGAGGGCACAAAGTTGGGGGGTGGAATTGGGAGGACTGGGAAGCAAGTGTGATGGATGCACTGTGTGGAATTCCCAAATAATCAATAATCAGTGTTGGGAAAAAAATTAAAAATTAGTATTTCCGATTTTAAAAAATCTGCCAACGTGACCCATGGAGCCACCTACTGCCCTCAGCACTAAAAGCCCCGAGTGTTCAAGCTGCCTCGTAGGTGAGTAAGGACTGCTCCTTTGAGAGGCTCCACTCCAGACACCTCCCCTCTCAATACTTCGCCTCTCAGCACCTTCCCTAGGTGGTAATCCCTCCCTCCCTTTGGTCTGTGACTTACAATACTTTAACACGTCAGTTGGTTTAAGAGCAGCTGGTGATCAAACACACTAGGCAAGTGCTCTACCACTGAGCCACACCACAGTCCCTTATGTATCTCTTGACAAGCCTGCAATAGCTTCCAGGGCAGGAGTCATGTCTGTATCAGCTCCCTGGTTCATGGCTGTCCCTTATGACTTAGACAATGGGATAAATACTGGTTCCACTGCCAGGGTTCCCATAGACTGCCCAAGGCCCCCAACAGACAATAGTACATGAACTGACTTTTTTGGAGCCCATTCCCTATGGAGGGATAGGTATCTAGGTTCAGCCTAAATACAGGGAGAGGGGGGAGCTCGGTCCTGCCCCAAATGATATGAGAGACTTTAACAATTCCCCATGGGAGGCCTCACTCTCTCTGAGGAGTGTATGGCGGGGGGAGGACAGGAGGGAGAGGGAACTAGGACTGGTATGTAAAATGAGATTGTGTTTAAAATTAATAAAAAAAAAGACTTAGACAATGAATAAAATTAGCCTATTTCAGGGCTGTACTGGTATAGGATGAAATTATATTAAGAAGCAAGAGATCTTAATTTGGCCCATGAAATAAATGTTATTAGGCACCTTTGAAATTGCTTACTCTAAATTATGTCACTACCCTAAGAACAACTACATTCTTCAAATCACATAGAACCCCACCTGTTGTACATTGAGCAAGTATTTACAAAGAAATAGTCCTTCCTTTCTCCTCACCTTCCTCCACAATCAGGAGGAAGGGATCAAGACAAAGCAAAAGGAAAACTAAGTGGCAACCAGCTGCCACTCCCACTCCAGTTCTCTCATGTAGCTGCCAAGTCACAGAACTAGACATTCACCCGACTGAAGAATCTGAGATCACCCAGGACAAGACTCAGCTGTTCCTAGAGAGGGCACTGAGGAGTCCTTAAGTCTTCCGGTTTAGGATAAGAAAGGGAGATGGGGACTAGAGAGAAGTTTGCAGAGGGCCCAGGCTCGGTTCACATGGTGGCTCACAACCATCTCCAACTCCAGGTCCCACGGATCTGATGCCCTCTTCTAGCTTCCAAGGGCACTGCACTCATGTGGCTCAGATATACATACCAGGAAGACATCCACATACATATACATAAAACCAAATAAAGAAATCCTAATAAGAAAACGGAAAGAGTCTGGCCAAAAGCATGGTTCCTGTCTTCACTGCTCCAGTTACCTGCACATAACTATATGTCACTTCTGTCGGTGATGGTAATGCACATTTTTAATCCCAGAACTTGAGAGGCAGAGGCAGGTGGATTTCTATGAATTTGAGGCCAGCCTGGTCTACAGAGTGACTTCCAGGACAGCCAAGACTGTTTCACAGAGAAACCCTGTCTCGAGAAACAAAGAAATAAAACAAAAACAAAAACAAAATCACTTTCTAAGTCTAGAACAAAAGCCACATGTGTGACTATTCCAAATTTCCACTTTGAAGCCTGCAGTTCTGCTAGAAGCAAAACACTACAAACTATTCTAACAAGTTCACATCACATCATATATGGCCATCTGGCACCATAAGAACTAAATAGCTGTGATTGCTTTGAATAACTCGGTGATTAACTCTACACCTTATTTTTCTCATCTTACAGTCAAGAAAAATGAAATTGAATGTCTCGTACGCCTTTACTATAGCTTGGTGGGGAAAGCCAGTGGAAAGCTCGCTAATGCCAGGATGGACTGTAACACATTTCGAGGGATTCTGCACAACATATTTGGAATGACTGACGATGCGTTGATGAACAGGGGTAAGGGGTCACAACAAACCGAAATGACCAAGCAAAACCTGAACCCATCCTCATGTCCTTTTCACAAGACTGGACTTGCTCTCAGAGCCAAACCAGAAAGGAATGATTCTGTAGGAGAGGGCTGTCAACAGTATCTGGGGGTGGGGGTGGAGGTGGGGGCTGAGAATGGTTCTTCATACAAACCCACTCAGAATTTGGTAGCTCAGAGCAGGTAAGTATGGAGAAATCACCACCCTGGACTAAGGAGTCTGGTGGTACTTTTGAAGGCTAAACAACTAAGGGCTTTTAACCTTGAAAAGTCCATGCCACCATGTGTAAATCATTAATTGGCTTTTTTTGCTTCATGGAAAAAATAATGACTCCTTACATTGGAAATATTTAATGTCACATGTCTAAAACAGGTATATCCAAAATATACGTTTTGGTAAGATTTGACACACACATACTTGTGAAACCATTGGCACAAACCAAGTCATCAATGCATCCCTCACTTCCAAAGAACAAATAACATTTGAATGTTTTTCTATAGGATAATAAAGTTTTATTGGTAAGTTTAACAATTGGACCAGAAAGATGGTTCAGCAGGTAAAGGTGTCAGAGAGCCTAAAGTGAAAGAGAGCCAGGTCCACAAGGCTTTGACCTCCACACAAGGGCCACATACACACAGAAAGGATAACTACATAAGAACTTAAAAATAATGTTTAACATTAGAAATTTACTTTGAGATATTTTGGAAACTCTACAACAGGTTTCTCACCACTTATTATTTATTTTATTTTGGGGGGGTTTTCGAGACAGGGTTACTTTGTATTGCTTTGGAGCCTGTCCTGGAACTCGCTCTGTAGACCAGGTTGGCCTCCAACTCACAGAGATCCGCCTGCCTCTGCCTCCTGAGTGCTGGTATTAAAGGCGTGTGCCACCAACACCCAGCTAACCACTTTTTATTTTTGATTATTAAAATTATGTCATTAATTATCTCTGTGGAATTTCTTGGCTTTAGCAACTACGTAAGATACCAGAAATGAAAATTACTGCTCATTGTGTGGAATGACTCTTCTGCTTTAGAAATAAAGGGGGAAACCCACATTTCCAATAACTTCGATTCTTTCAAAAGATAACACCAAAACATTTCTCCCTCGATTTGAAAGAAAAGTTCTTCTATCTAAACCTGGGGGTGAGGGGGTAAGACAATTACAATACACTCACACATTCTTTTTCTTTTTCAGTGTTCTTTGTGTTTGACAAAGACAGTGATAACCATGTAAACGTCCAAGAGTGGGTTAATGGCTTGGCAGTGTTTCTCCGAGGGACTTTTGAAGAGAAGATGAAATGTAAGAAGCACTCACTGGCTTCCTGCTACGCCCATCAGTTCTGTGTGTAGTGTGCTGGTGCGCTGACAGAGTCACCACCCACAAAGGGACAAGACAGCATTTATTCTGGAGCTAACTAGAGTGACCACAGCTGGGAACAGATTCAGGGTTATGAAAATTGCACATTCTGGTGTGGCAGCAATTTCATGAAGTTTTCCTAATAACAAAACAACAAAGTCATAACTCAAAATTTACTTTTTAAATACATTGATGGCAGCATTTGGCAGATGGTCACAGCATGGCAGGGGACCTGTTAGATGCCTTACTGATGACACTCTCAGCTTCTGGGTTGGTGGAAGCATTCCAAACGATTTACCTAATAGCCACAGGGTGTTAGGTCCCACTCCGAGGCAGAAAATAAATAGCCATTTAAAGGGGCCAAAGACATCCCAAGAGAATTTGTAGTTAGGCCCTCGACCCAAAACATTCCAAACTGAGTGAAGTTCTCACCCATCAGCCTTTGCTGATGTACTTCTTCCCAGCAATGTTCGTTCATAAGTGGATAACAATATAATCAAAAAGATGAAAACAGTGTTCTCTGAAACAGCCTTGTAAAATGCCTCAGAATGTCTCAAACAGAAACAAAGCGCCAGCAAGATGGTTTCTCGGGTAAGGGTGCTTGCCACCAGGTCTGACAACCTGAGTAAAATCCCCAGAACCCACACGGTAGGAGAACCAATTCCTGAAAGTTGTTCACTGACCTCCATGAGCATAAACAGAGGTATGCAATATAAATGTAAAAAAGTAAGAAAAGGAATCCTGAAGAGATGGCTCAGTGGTTAAGAATACTGGCTGCTCTTCCTGAGGTCCTGAGTTCAATTCCCAGCACCCACATGGTGGCTCACAACCATCTGAGATGTGGCACCTCTTCTGGCCTGCAGGCAGAACACTGTATATCTTTAAAAAAAAAAAAAGAAAAAGGAAAAAACCCACAAAAGATGAATTGGGGACCCAGCTGTGACTTACTAAGTTTTTAATGTTCAATTGTCACTAGGGTGGGTGTGTGTGGCTTACAGCCCAGGTTAAGAACAGTCACTAAGGGTCAGCTGACAAAGCTAAGGTTTCTGTGCCTGTCTAGGCTTGGCAGGAAATGGGTCTCAATGTAGGGTTGAGCATGTGTTACTTTAGGGCCATTTGTTGTCTTTTCACTGAAGAAAACATGCCCTTCACTACAAGACGATGAGAACAAAGCTCCACACACCCTAACAGCCCAGACATGAATATTCCTCTGCTCTTCCTGACTGAGGGTTCTCCACTGGGCACTGCGAAACTGGCTCTGCACAGCAACAGCTCTGGTCTCAACTCCCACCACCACCACCTCCACCCCACACCACACCACACCACACCACACACACCACACCACACCACACCACCACACACACCACACCACACCACACCACACCACACACCACACCACACCACCACACACACCACACCACACACACACACACACCACCACACACCACACCACACACCACCACACCACACCACACACCACCACACCACACTACACCACCACACACACCACACCACACCACCACACCACACACCACCACACCACACCACACTACACCACCACACACACCACACCACACCACCACACACCACACCACACCACCACACACCACACCACACACCACACTACACCACACTACATCACCACACCACACCACACCACACCACCACACCACACTACACCACCACACACACCACACCACACCACACCACCACACACCACACCACCACACCACACTACACCACACCACCACACCACCACACACCACACCACACCACACCCCACACCACAACACCACACTACACCACCACACACCACACCACACCACACTACACACCACACACACCACACACACACCACCACACACCACACACACCACACACCACCACACCACACCACCACCACCACACACCACCAAACACACCACACCACACCACCATACCACCACACACCACACCACACCATCACCACACCACACACCACCACACCACACCACCACACACCACCACACACCACACCACAACCACACCACCACCACTGGTGCTGTCCTGTTTTTCTCCTACTGTCAGGATTCCCTGTGAAGAATCCTGGAAACAGAATACCATTCTAGACACCGGTTTTCAGGGAAGCAAACTGCTAACCATATCCATTTGCTTAAGAAAAGACTGCAGTTCTCCGTAGTTGAGCAAACTTGTATACTTGCTCTTTCACTTGATTTTAATCTGGGAATAGAAAAAGAAGATGCCTGGAGGGTAGAGAGAACAGGAATGCTTGCTGCTTTCCCAGAAGACCTGAGTTTGAGGGCCACACAGGGTGGCTCACAACTGTCTGTAATCTGTCTAGCTCCAGGAGATTCAATACCCTTTCTGGCCTCTGCAGGCTCCTGCACATACAGGGCACACACTCATATAGACACATACACATAAACTTTCTAATAAAAATATGTCTATGATAAAGGTACATTAACATTTTAGAGCAGTATTTCGAGTATCAAACTTCTCTGACATTTAATAATTTCGTGCTCTTTTGTAGTTCTTTTTGCATTTATATTTCATGAGGTAGCAGTTCCCACTCTACGGTGTTTGGGAGTGTAGTGCTGGGACTGAATCACACATTTTTAAAGCGAGCACTCTAGCCTTTCTCCCACTCCACTTAACCTCCTCCAACCTTAAAGAGCTCGTACACAAGCCTCGAGAGAAGTGGAAGGCTGTGTCATGGGTGTCAATCTTGTGGGAACACTAATTGCTGGTGAACACAGTTGTGGCACTGAACAGAGTTCCATGATTAAATAGCATATCACATTGAAGACGATGTGTTTCTCCAATCCCACTCCCTAAAATGCTTCTTACATATTTTAGGAGAAATTCATTTGGGGGAACACTATTTTCTACAGTAGGCTTGTTCTTCAACATGTATGTTATGCTGAGGACTGGAGAAACTTAACAGATAGCCCACTCCCCTGACACTAGTTTATTCCTGGTTTTTGCTGAAACATAACTACACTATTAAACTCCAGGAAGCTACTTCACTGCTGCACTCCCAGGACATGAGTGAGGTCATCTGAGATAGAAGCATACAAACAAAAGTTGGTTAAAAAATCCATTTATTTCAGCTTGATACCATTTTCAACCCCCAAATCCAGGGACTGTAAGCTGTTCTTCTAGCTCCCAAGAGGTATTGAATCCTGTGGAAAGAAAGTTAACAAGAAGCACTTTATTGTAAAACCTCTGCCATATAATGGATCAGATCAGCTATTATATATTTATCACTTATCATCTTATGCTGAAATAACTAATATTTTATTGGTTTAATTTTTGATTCCTATGTTTTATAAAGTCTGTTTTGAAGTTTACTATTTAACTGGAGATGGTTATATTTCCCGGGAAAAAATTTTTGACATGCTGAAGAACAGTCTGTCCCAGCAGTCCCCTGAAGATGAGAATGATGAAGGGATAAAGGAGTTGGTGGACCTGAGCCTGAAGAAAATGGTAAGCATGGGCGTGGCGGTGCACTGCATTCAAGCAAACAGCTGCATGGTGGTGCACTGCATTCAAGCAAACAGCTGCATGGCGGTGCACTGCATTCAAGCAAACAGCTGCCACAGGAGGCCACGGAACGAGCATGACTGCTTTCCCTCCACAATGAGGAGCTTTCCTCAAGCAGTTCTCACTTGCTCTTTACTGGCTCTTCTGCTCTACTCACTACATACAACAGTGCCTCACTGAAAGTAGATGCTCATTACATATGGAATGGTTCAGTGACTACATAATCACTATGCAAAACAAATGCTAGTGTAAGTATTTTCAAATATTACTATCAGTAAAATCTTTCTATCAGTTAGATAGTAAAACCATTACTATCAGTTTGGGGGGAGGCTAGATTCAACAGATGTAAAATTCCGTGTTTTTTGTCTTCATGATCTCACTCTTTCAATTTATCTAAATACTCATTTCAGTGAAATAACAACAATAAAAAGTTATTTGAGAGCCAGGCGTCAGGGGGCCGCATGCCTTTAATCCCAACACTCAGGAGGCAGAGGCCTCTGAGTTCGAGACCAGTCTGGTCTACAAGAGCTAGTTCCAGGACAACTTCCAAAAGCCACAGAGAAACCCTGTCTTGAAAAACAAAACAAAACAAAAAAGTATTTGACCCTTATAGAGTGCTTACTACATAGCAGGTCTTTCAGGGCCCTCTAGAGTGTTCATTCATTGTATCCTCAGAACTATCAGCTCCATTTTGCAGATGAGAACTGAAGCAGAGAAACTGTGGTGCAGAATGAATGCAATAAAGCCTTGCAGTAGTGGCTCCTTATTACAGGAACAATAGTGCACTCTTCTCACAAGGACTCAGGGCTGTTTAGAGAGAGGCTTTGTGAACCCAGGGCTGCCCCAGCAAACTCAGAGGCTCAGAGAAGAAAGAGCTAGGAATGGTGGTGCACACCTGCAATCCCAGCACTTAGATATCTGAAAGATTGCAAGTTCAAGACGAGCCAGGGCCATACAATGAGATTGTCACATACACACACACAGAGAGACAGACAGACAGACAGACAGACAGACAGAAGAGAGGAGAGAAGGGGAAGGAGAGGAGAAAGAGAGGGGGGGAGGGGGGAGGAAAAAAGAGAGGGGGTGGGACCGACAGAAACAGACAGTGGAAGAAACAGAGACAGACATGGGAGAAAGGTAAGACTCAGAGAATGGGAAAGTCAGTGTCCAACCCTGCAGAGTGTACTCTTGTAGAAATACTAGCTGCCACTCAGGCTGAGTGCAAGTGCCTTCTTTGGTGACAAGGTGGCCCAAATTCCTTTCTAGAAAGGAAGTATTTATGGAATACGCCTTTTTCTGATGGCCACTCACACTTTTCTCTAGATCAGATTCTCAAGTTATGCACAAAAATGAAAATCCAAGGAGACCTTATCCAATCCAATCTGAAGCAGCAGTTTAAGGCATTTGTAATTCACATAGACAGTCCCCCTGCCCTGGACTATACCACACATGTAATCTCTCATGGGCCTTGTCCAGAACACTTTGCTGACTTGCACCCCTGCTTTCTACTGTGACTCAGGTAAACAGAACTCTGCAGGCTCCCCACACCTCCCTACTTACCCAGATCTCCACCCTCTGATACTCTAGGAGGAGCCTTCAGGCTACATCCCATTAACCCAGCCCAGCCTGGACAACTACTGTGATAACTCCGAGTACCTTACCCTTAATGGCTGTCCTTACAAACCCGATGAGCTCCCAAATACAGCCATTTGAGAAATAAAATTGTGATAAACATCTGAGCCACATTATACTTATGTCACTGCAAAAGGGGCAGTAGGTTAGTATAGATTTCCCAATGTTTTGCATTATTCCTCAATTTCAGTGTTTTATTTGACAAGGCTGCATTGTGTATACCTAGGAAGTCTTAGGTTAGAGTAATAAATCTGACTTCTATTAATAAATACCCATAGACTTGTGTAAATAATGCCTTAGGCAGTATGAACTTACAGTTGTGCTTGGCAGTCTAGATAGCTAGTTTTCTATGGCAAAATTAAAGAAGCCTTTGATCATTTATCATGAAATCACCTTTCTCTCTAGGATTATGACAACGATGGCAAGATCTCTTTTGCAGACTTTGAAAAAGCAGTGACAAAAGACAGGCTTTTGTTGGAGGCGTTTGGACCATGTCTACCAGATGCAAAGGTAGTTTTTACAAATACTAAAAGTGGACAAGGGAAAAATTTCACTAAAATTATATAACATTTATTTGTGTGTGGGGGGGTACACATGCCATGTGCTGACTAGCTTTATGTCAACTTGACACAACCTAGAATCATCTGAAAGGAGGGAACCTCAGCTGAGAAAATGCCTATGCAAGATCCGGCTGTAAGGCATTTTCCTAAGTATTGATTGATGGGGGCGGGCCCAGACCATTGTGAGTGGTTGTCATCCCTGGGCTGGTGATCCTGGGTTCTGTAAGAAAGCAGGCTAAACAAGCCACGAGGAACAAGCTGGTAAGCAGCACTCCTCCTTGGCCTGCATCAGCTCTAGTCTCCAGGTTCCTGCCCTGTTTGAGTTCCTGTCCTGACTTCCTTCAGTGATGGACTACAAATGGAGGTATAAGCTAAATAAACCCTTTCCTCCATAATAGCCATAATAACCCAATCTAGGACATGCCACAATGCTTGTGTGGAGGTCAGAAGACGGTTTGTAGAAGTCTGTTCTCTTCTGCCACCATGTGGGTCTCAGAGAATTGAACTCAGGTAGTCAGGTTTCTAAACAAGTGCCTTTTATACACTGAGTCATCTTGCTGGCCCAATTAAGGAAAAATTTTAAAGGACTAGAAAATAATACATGATGGCCTCTCACCTGTGGGGCTTCAACCCATTGTCAAACTGTAGACAATCATGAAGTCATCTGTCTCATTCAAGTTTGGGGCGCTAATGATGGTGTTACTATTTCAGTAATTATAGTTAAGATTTCGATTTAGCTTGTTAATTTTTTGACCACACAAAGAAAAAGGGAATGAGCATGTACCAGGTCAAACAGGGAAAGATAAAGGCATCTTCACACATACATGAACACACACACTCACACACACACACGCGCACACACACGCACACACGCACGCACGCACGCACATGCACACACACGCGCACACACACAGAGGCATGGAAGGAGAGGGAGAGACTGATGACTCCACACAATGTAGCAAAAATGGTCGGATCCTGGGGAGATCATTTAGGATGGAGCAGCCAGCAGCCAGTTCTGCTACTTGATGGTCTTGTGCACTTCTACTGCTGGGAACCCTGAAGATGCCTCCTACCTCCTCCTCCTCCTCTCCTGGCGACGTGACACACTCCTTTCCTGTCACGGCCACTACTGTGTATGCTGGTGAAGGTGGATAGTCCGACATTCTTCTCACACTCACAAAACAGATCAGGAATGCACTTATGAACAGAAAACCCACATAACAGCTCCTCCCATGAAGGGCATAGAGAAGTTTCTGGATTGCCACAAACTACAGTATGTGGAAAATTATCCTCTTAACCATTTTTAGCAGTACTATCCAATCTCCAAAACCCTTTCATCCTGTGAAAATGCAATTCAGCAGCCATGAAACAATTCCTTATTCCTCCTCCTGTCATTCACACACTGCATTCACCAGGGTCCTGAGGTAGAGACTTGGGGCTTTACAACTGAGCAGCCTGTTCCAGCTCCTGAGATTTCAGTACAGCAATCTACGTAGAACCCGACCCCGATCCCCCCCCCCCCCCGTTGGCAGTTTTCTGTAGTGTCACCTGGCACTAAAGAGCCATGCTGGCAGAGCTGATAGTACACCACGGCAACTCAAGTAAACCTTATTGTTACAGCGCAGTCAGATATAACCACTGAAGAAGGCCTTAGGCACAAGAACTGAGATGCAAACAGAACACGGTGCAGGGTGTGCCTTCCACATTTATTTTTCCCAGAAGATAGAAACAGTCTGTACAAAATTACATGGTCCACTTACAGAAGTACAGGTGTGCTGACAGAGTAGAAATCTACAATTTCCAAAACCGATTCTTTTTTAGCTCATCACAGTTCATGCAAATTATTCTTAGAAGTCACAATAGCATGTACATTTCTTTTTTCTTTTTTCCTTTTTTTTCCCCCAAGACAGAGTTTCTCTGTGTAGACCAGGCTGGCCTCAAACTCACATACCAGGCCTGCCTCTGCCTCCCAAGTACAGGGAATAAAGGCGTGCACCACCACCGCCCAGCCCAACATGTACATTTCTAATACCAACTTTGTTCTAACACTTTTTTGCATTTGTCCTTTACAGATTTGCCTTCATTTTGAAGCCCTGATATTCAGGAACAACGTGACTACTACCATTTGAACACAAATGGCTCAATACCTGAATTAAAAGTCAGATCCTGACTGCATTTATTTGCATTATAGATTTTTATATTTGTTTCAAACAATTTCAATATTGTAATATAAGAATTAATACAAGCTGTGTGGTGGTGGCACACACCTTTAATCCCAGCACTTAGGAGACGGAGGTAGGTAGATCTTTTTGAGTTTGAGGACAGCCTGGTCTACAGAGTGAGTTCCAGGGCAGCCAGGGCTACACAGAGAAATCCTGTCTCAAAAAACTAAAAAGAAATCAATGTGAAAAGAACAGTTTCTGCCACATTGAGTGTAGATCCAAAAAAAGATTAAAAACATTTGCAAACAGTTTAAAAGAAATACAAAAAAAATAGTTTACTTTAAAAACACCAGTAGTAAGATACCTTAAAGAATTAAAATGGGCTAAACATAAAAAAAAAAAAGGATCTTTCTAGAAAATATCAATTTAGCTTGGTGTGGTGGTACATACCTTTAATCCTAATATCCAGGTGGCAGAGGCCCAAGGCCAACTTGATCTACATAGTGAGTTCCAGGCCAGCCAGGGTTACCCAGTGAGACACTGGCTCAAAAGGAAAACAGAAAGAAAAAACAAGACTAACTCACTGGCAAGCTATATTCTTCTTCGTTTTTGAGAGTGACTTGTATGCAGGTCTTCCGATTTGCCCTCTGGAGCCTTTGGTACAGATGAAATCACCTAGTTTAAAAAGAAAAGAAGTCACTCAGCAGTAGACAACAGCAGAAAAAAAAAAAACTTGGGACAGAAATGAGTACATGTAGACCTAAAAAACAATACAGAACTGTAAGGAGGCTTGTAACCAGGCAGGCAAAGGCCTGGCTGGAGGGAGATTAAGACAAAGGTTACAATGGGGCAGGCAAAGGCCTGGCTGAAGAAAGATTAAAAAGAAAGGGCGTATACCCTTTCCCAATACCCAGCCATTGTAGATAAGAGTGAGAATGTGTGGAGTGTGGCAAAGTGTGACTAGCAAGATTTAGCAAACTATTTAAGGACCAGCTCAGAACTGGGAACTTTAGAGCATAGACACTATGTCCTGGAGCTCTAATCCGCAAACCTGAGACAACCAGTCCATCTAGCTGAGTGCCGCCTGCCCGGTCTGAACCCAATTCCACAACACTGGGCCCTCAGGAGCCTATTGTCTGTGGTTCTTAGGATTGTTTGCTTATACTTGTGTGTTACTTTGACATAAGTGTCAAGTAAAACTTATATACTCAAAACCAACTCGCTGAGTTTGTCATTCCTCTCAGGTCAAAACCTGGTTAAGGGCTCGAGATAAGAACCAATCAAATCAGAATTTATTTCCTTGTATGACCAACAAACTTAAGAGAGGGAGAAAGTACAAATACACCAAAACCAACCAACAAATAAAAAGACCAAGAAGGTTACAACAGATTCCAGTAAAATTCAGAGAATCATTTGGGAATTTCTTGAAAACATATTTTAAATCTGGAAAATCTAGAAGAAATAGATAAATTCTTAGGCAATATATTGATGGACCAGCCTGGCCCATCTTAACATTAGAAGCCATCTTGTTACAAAGTCAAAATAAGTTCATTCCTGTTTTCTGAAAAACTTGGATTTGACCATGTCTTGACCCATTTCCTGGAATTTGAAATGTTTCATACACTATACCCTGACCTCTCTCTGTGAGATGTTCTGCTAAATACTCTTGAGATGTTCTGCCAAATTCCTACATAACCAAAATTCCTCTAGAAACTCTTAACCCTCAAAAAACCCCTTGCCTTGCAGTTCCTGAGCTATATGAATCCCACTCTCTCCTGTGTTCAATGCTATTTTCTCAAATCCTGCTTTAGGGAGACAGCCTTGGCTGACAGAAAACAAAGTTTGCTTAATTCAACTAAAAGAATTTGGGTAATGGCCTTTACTCCACAAAAACAATGCTTTCATGAGCTACTTCAGACAATAACTTTCTTTTGTGTTTAGGAAATAAAAAATCGTGTAAATAATTTGGAAAAAGACAATCTGATATCCAATTAGCTCAGATCTTTTAAGTTGTGAGCTAAGGTTCGGTCTTAGAAATCTAGCCTTGTGGGCTGTGGATATGGAAGTTATGGAGCACCACAAATCCATTCGGTCTGTTTCCAACAGACTAATTAACTGATTAAGTAATCAAAATCATTCTTTGTTTTATGGATATCTATCACAAAAGCATTAGGACTTTGATGCAATCTGCAGTAACTTTGAATTTAAGAGAACTGATTAAGCTGTCAATTATGGCTTCTGTTTTTACTATCTAGGGAGTTTTAAAGGGGGAGGGAAGGAGAGACAACTTCTAGAATCCACTATCATAGTCTGACTGACTGGAACATACAATATTTTGTACCTATGCTGACATAAAATATATCTGCTCATTATTAAACCAAGAATTACTGCCAAATAAAATATTGATCAAATTTGTTATTTTAGAAAATAAAGGTAGGAAAATACATCAAAAACAAAAAGTAAAATGAATAATTACAATGTTTTAGTTCCTCCAAATAATTTCCTAAATAGTTGCTGACTCTACAACTAAATTATCTCAATTAAAAAACAATTACCTCACCTCTTTAAGTTTACTCCGAATTAAATTTGCCGTTGTATTCAAGGAGTCATCCTGCAGATCCACTGTGGGAATTCCTGGTAACTTAGGTCCAATCACAACCTCGTTACTGCCTGTGTTTGTTTCAGGAAACATTCCAAGTTCATGATCACAGTTTCTCCTTCTTTTCCTCTCCTGCAGCTGTGTTGTCCTAGGCATAAATCTGCCGACTGACTCTGAGGTAGTAATGACCTCTTGCCCACTAGAGCAAGGTAGTGAATTCTTGTAAGTGTTCACCTGTACTTTTGGGGAAAAGGCACTGTAGTTACAATGCTCTGATAGTTCACTATGGTTCCTACCGCTACTACAGGAATTTGATGCTCTGTCCATATGTTCCCCAGGTAAAAAGTTGCTTTGAGAGGCAAAATAGCATAAAGGCAAGTCACAAGAATAAGGAAGAGAAGGACTTGAGTTCTCAGGAGAAGTGTTCAAAGAAGTTGTGCAAAATCCAGGCATATGTGGATGGAAATCTTGTCTAGAATCATTTGCTCCTTTTTGCTCTGGAACCAGTTTCTTCTTTGTCATGTAATAGTCTTCAAAGTTGTATTTTTAGACATTGAGGGAAAGATAAACAAATGTTTCATTAATCATTTTGATCATTCAGAATCTTGTAATTCTAAAACCACACTCTACTCCCCAAATGATACTTCCAGAGCAGGGAAGGCACTGATAAGATTTAAGGGCTTTCTGAAAGGATAGGAAAGGGTACTGTGTCAAGCTTTCCCTTCTCCTTGTTTTCCCTACTTATTTAGTGTATTGTCTTATTCATCTATCTAAAATGCCTCACAGTTCCCCTGGAGCCTCCTTGTCTCCCTAGTCAAAAGATAATAAAAATCTATTCTTTTACATTTTCCACTAACTGTAATCTTAGAGAGTTTCCCATACCATTGCGTAGAAACCTTTACAGTTTCAGAATATTCTACTATATGGATAAACCATGTTTAGTTCCTACTTGTGTCAGGAGAAACTCAGTTGGACATGTGGACATTTGAACCAGCTGCTGATCAAAAACTGGAGTTCTCCCACCAGGAGTAGCACTTCTAACTGGTTTGCAAATCACAGTTGCTTCTTGCTGCCTTCATGTTAGTCACTGGATTGCTTAGCAGGTGACACATGGCACTTCATGATTTGCTTCCTGTCTACTTTCCTAATTTCTCTCACTAAAACCTTGGTATTTTGGTTACCCTGTAGGACTTACAGCTCCTTAAACGCATGATGGCAATTTATTTCCCCAGCTTTAAACGTGTAGCCTGACTCACCCTGCCATCCTCTCCACTCCCCTTCTGATAACATTTGCTAAAATTCAACCATCTCTCAGATCCCATAGGAAATATTCCAGGAACCAACACCCTGTCTTTCTTGCCAAGACTGTACAGTGCTACACAGAACCCTGTGGTTCAAGTCACCAAAGGCCATAACTGAGCAGGGACTCCACAATGACACACATCCCTAGTAGTGCCCCATACACAGGGAGTGTTTACAACAGACTTTCCGTACCTTTGTTTTTAGTAGCTCTTGCAATGTAAGCCTTTCTTTCTTCTAATTTTTTTCTAGTTTCTTCAACTGTCTCAAATTCTGGAGCATAGCATACATGAAGTAACCCACCAAAGAAACTCTGCTCATCCATCTTTTTCTTAGCTACCCTAAAGGGAATTAGATAATTTAAAGAGAACTCAAAAGAGAAACACATAAATTACATGGCTTTTTATTTATGCCTTATATACACGTGTATTCTGCATTCAAGTATATGCTCATGAGTACAGATGCCTAAGGAGGCCAGAGGTGATGGAGGCCCTGGAACTGGAGTTACAGGCAGTGGTGAACCGCCTGACATGAGGGATGGGAACCAAACTCCAAATTTGAGATCTCTGGAACAGCGATAAGTGCTCTTAGCTTCTGTGTCATCTCTCCATCGCCCAGATACATAGCTTGTTTTCTTTCTTTCTCTGCCTCCCCAAGTACTGGGATTAAAGATATGTGCCACTACACCCAGAAAATTATTATTTTTATTACTTTCAATTATGTGTAAGTATGTGTAGAGGCTCTGTCCTGGAGCTAGAGTTTACCGACACCTGACCTGGTTACTAGGAATCAAACTCAGGTCCTGTGGAAAAGCAGTCCATGTTCTTAATTGCCGAGCCATCTCTGCAGCCATGGCTTTGTAATCCAGATTTACCTAAGATAAAAGCTTAATAGGTATTCCATAGGTTTAAGGAGCAAACTGTGTGTGTGTAGGGGGGGGGAGATAGGAGGCTGGGTAAGATGCTTTGTTTTGGATGATGCCACTGATCCAGAAAGTACTATTTTTTGTTTGTTTTGTTTTTGAGACAGGGTTTCTCTGTATTGCTTTGGAGGCTGTCCTGGAACTAGCTCTTGTAGACCAGGCTGGCCTCGAACTCACAGAGATCCTCCTGCCTCTGCCTCTGGAGTGCTGGGATTAAAGGCGTGTGCCACCAATGCCCAGCTCAGAAAGTACTCTTAATAAAAAGATTTATTATCTATTTACTTGTATGTATGTGTTCTGTACATTTGTGTGCATGTGCCCACAGAGAGAGACCAGAAGTCACTGGATCCTGTGGGGCTGGAGTTACAAGTGGTTGTGGGCCACCTGACAAGGGTGCTTGAGAACTGAACCCGTTCTCTGAAAGAGTTGCAAGCTATCTTACCACCCAGCCATATCTCCAACCCCAAGAAATTCTTTTCTCTCTACTCATAATCTCAATAGGTATTCAGCTAAGCTAGTCACACTTACCTATTCTTTTTTAAAAGAATAACTCAGGATCCTACTAGTTAGCTTGAGTTAATAGAACTTGTGAGCCAAATATATAACTTGAAGCTGGTAAGATGGCTCAGCATGTAAAGGCCTTTGCCACTAAGACTGAAGACCTGAGTTCAACCTCTGGGGCCCACATGGTCGGAAAGAACCGTCTCCTGTGCGCGTAGGTACACACGCACATGAACAAGTGGAAACAGTGAAAATACAACAGCTCACCAATGCAAAATTAAGAACTGTTGCTCCTTCTGGGGCTGGAGAGATAGCTAAGGGGTTAAGAGCACTGACTGCTCTTCCAGAAGACCCAGGTTCAAGTCCCAGCATGGCAACTCACAAGTGTCTGTATAACTCCAGCTCCAGGAGATCTGATGATCCACAGGGTCCTACATGCATACAGGTGAATAGGCTCACACAACCACACCACATACACACAAAAATAAAAGAGAAAGAAATAAATTGTTTTCACTCAAGAGATACTGAATACCTATTCTGAACCAACACTATAATAAGTAATCAAGTACTTCTGTTATCTACAGATAATGATTAATTCTTATTGAGATATTACCCCATGCAATGCCATATACCTCATAACCAACTTACAATAAAACCAAGGCACCAGGAAATTTATAACCGGGCCATGTTCCTACATTCATCTATAAGACTAGGATTCAGTTGGGATGTCTGACTCCATAGTCAACTGTATCAGGTCCTGTGGAAATACAAAAGCACACTAGTCCATATGCCTTCCTAACCATGAAGAGTTGGCCAACTGGAGAGAAAGGCACACAGCCCTTTGAAGTCAAATGCTTTAGTGGTGGGCTAAGTAGCATATAAAAGAAATATGAGGGGCTGGAGAGATGGTTTGGTGATAAGAGCACTTGCTGATCTTGCAGAAGAGCAGATTCAAATCCCATCACCTACCTTGGGTGGCTCACAACCCCCTGTACTCCAGCTCCAGGGAATCTGAAGCCGTTTTCTACTATGAAGTTACATCAATAGCAAAAGTCAGACAAAGATACACTTTAAATCAGGTTACTAATTAAAAAGAAAAAAAAATGGCTGACATGAACTAGGGAGAGTGCTCAGTCACAAAAGCACTTGCATAAGCTCAGTGCCTAGGTTGGAATCCCTGGCATCCACATAAAAGCTGGGCACTGCTGTATGCCTACAATCCTGGTGCTGGCAAGGGCGAGGTACAAGGATCACTGGTACTTGACAGTCAACCAGTCTAGCTGATGAGCTCCAAATTCAGTGAGAGATCCTGTCTCAAATAAATAAATGAATAAAACAGAGCGCAGTGTGGTGGCACATGCCTTTAAACCTAGTAGAGTCAGAAGGAAATTTAAATTTTAAGTTTTAAGTTTAGCCTGGTCTACCTAGCTAGTTCTAGGCTAGCCAGGACTACACATTAAAACTTGTCTCAAATAAATAAATAAATAAAAGTTGGAACACTGAAGAAGGCAATCAACATTGACCTCTAGCCCCCCCCACACACACACACTCACACTCCTTCCCCCCAAAATAAAGCATTGTTGACTTCACCTTATTGGAATACAAGAATTATGTCATATGTAAGTATTAAAAAGAAGGTGATTAGCATAGAACTTTAACAATAAGAACTGCCATTGCTAATATTTACTCCTAATAGGGAGTACATAAATTATTTCATTTCATCCACAGTCAGGGAACCTCAAGAAGCAGACCTTTTTGCTGTGTGGATTTTAAGAAGAAGAAAAATGTGCTTATCAGGATTTAAAACACTACCAAGTAATGAGGACATAGGGCTGGAAATTTGCTTCAAATGTAATTCTGAATCTACCGTACTACTGGTTCAAAAACTGTGAAGCACAGATATGAGACGATGGAAACAGCTTTGTATTTGTAAAGTCAGCCTTTTAAAAAAAATTTTAAAGATTTTATTTATTTATTATGTATACAGTCATGTGCCTGCATGCCAGCAGAGGGAACCAGATCTCATTCAAGGTGGTTGTGAACCTCCATGTGGTTGCTGGGAATTGAACTCAGGACCTCTGGTGGTGATAAACACCTTTAATCCCAGCATTGGAGATGCAGAAGCAGGCTCTCTCAGCTTGAGGCCCGCCTGGTTCCACAGAGTGAGCTCCAGGGCAGCCAGAGCTATGCAGAGACCCTGTCACGACCCTCTAAAACAAACAAAAACAAACAAACAAACAAACGGGAAGATCTAGGGTGATGAGTGTTTGTGTGACATGGATATGTCTGGGAAAACCCCAGGGCCGAAATGACAGCAACAGGAACACAGGGTATAGCTACTGCTTAATTTGTACACACCTTGCACTTTGTAATTTCACAAACTTGATGAGATAAACTTCTGTAAAATCTTCTGCTGGGTATTCATCTAGAGCGTTATACTGTTCAATCGCACCGTATAGAGCAAATCGCTCGACTAATTCCTTCATGGCTCCCACTGCAGGGACTCCCTGTATTAATAAGTACTGGGATTCCAAATTGATTGTGTATACCTAAAAAACAACAACAACAAAAAACCCTCAATCAATAAATGTACCTCGCAGACAAGCAAGCCTATGGCAAATCTGTCGCTCTGGGAGGAGGAGGAGGAGGAGGAGGAGGAGGAGGAGGAGGAGGAGGAGGAGGAGGAGGAGGAAGAAGAAGAAGGAAGAAGAAGAAGAAGAAGAAGGAAGAAGAAGGAAGAAGAAGGAAGAAGAAGAAGAAGAAGAAGAAGAAGAAGAAGAAAGAAAGAAGAAGAAGAAGAAGAAGAAGAAGAAGAAGAAGAAGGAAGAAGAAGAAGAAGAAGAAGAAGAAGAAGAAGAAGAAGAAGAAGAAGAAGAAGAAGAAGAAGAAGAAGAAGAAGAAGAAGAAGAAGAAGAAGAAGAAGAAGAAGAAGAAGAAGAAGAAGAAGAAGAAGAAGAAGAAGAAGAAGAAGAAGAAGAAAAGAAGAAGAAGAAAAAAAGAAGAAGAAAAGAAGAAGAAGAAGAAGAAAAAAAGGAGCTTTGAAAGCAAGAAGAAGAAGAAGAAGAAGAAAAGAAGAAGAAGAAGAAGAAAAAAAGAAGAAGAAAAGAAGAAGAAGAAGAAGAAGAAAAAAAGGAGCTTTGAAAGCAAGAAGAAATACTCTGGTCAATTCCGCCTGTAAACACACACGCAGAACTGTCGCTCCCGGCTAACGGCTAACACAGGCCCCCTGAGGGCGCCTGGCTACCCCAGTCAGCGGGCGCCAGTGCGCGCGCTGAGGAAGCGCTCCTGTCAGCTCGACGGCGCGGAGCGGCGAGGAGCGCAGCGCTGACCTCCGGTCGGTCCCGGGGCCTCCCGCGGGGAGAGACCCCTCTGTGGCGGCGTCCCCGTCAGGCCCTCCTCACCAAGGCCGCCCCCGCCCGGGGGCCTGGGAACGCGAGGAAACCGCAGCCGCCCTACCTTGACGGCGCGAGGGCGTCGGCCCTCCCGGTACCTGGCCCGCGAGTCACACACGGCCGTCTGCACGTGGTGATCGAAAACGCTCCCCGGCTTCCCGTCACTGGACGCCATGCTGCCAGCGGCGACCCCCAGCGCCACAACAACATCCGCCGGACGCGCTCCTCCTCCTCCGTGGCCAATGAGAGGGCAGGGTGGCTGGCGCGTGCTTGGATTGGCCGGGCAATCGACGCCATCGACGATCGTTTCCTGGGAGCGCGAACTCGGTCCTCCGTGTGCCGCCCCCTCGCGTCTCGGAGGAGCGACGGGAGGGTGACGCCGGCGGGGCCGGCGACGAGGGGGCGGGGCCGATCGAGCGGCCGATCGAGCGCCAGCCCCGGGCTCCGGCGGACGCCGCGACCTGCGCGGGAAGCGGGCGGGCTCGGGGGAGCGGGGCCGGGACGATGTGGAGCGGCGATCGCTCGGCGGCTGCGGGCTCGGGCGGGGCGGTCGTGACGGTGGCCTTCACGAACGCTCGGGACTGCTTCCTCCGCCTGCCGCGGCGCCTCGTGGCCCAGCTGCACCTGCTGCAGGTAACGCGCTGTCCGGGTGGGGGCCGGGCGCCGCCGGGGTCCGCCCGGGCCGGGCCTGGTCCGTCCCCGACGGCGCGGAGCGTGTGAGCGCCCCCCCCCCCCCCGCGGCGCTGCACCCACCCCCTGCGCGGCTCGGGCGGCCCCGGCCCCGGCCCCGGGCTTCCCTCCCAGCCCTCCGCCGCAGCTCGGGTAAAGCAGACTGAAAAGTCTGGGATTCTTTGCGAAGCAGCCTCGCTCTCGGCTGCAGAGCTCTAGAGGTCTCCGACCCACGGGCTTTCGGAAAGCGTCGTCCTGCCACAGAGGCCTCCTTCCAGCCGCTGTGTAGATTACGGAGGTTTCCAGTTCGTGCCCAAGAAGGTTAATAGGACGGCAGCTCTCCCGGCTTAGGAGAGAACTACGCAGGGGTGTGCGGGGAGGGGAGGAGCAGGCGATGGAATTATTCACACCTCACACCTTTACACAGGGGTAACAGGATTACTGGAACCTCAGCGAACTGTCACTGTCCGGATGCCGTCATTATGGTGTTCCAAGGTGGAAATACAGCACGCGGATTTTCTTAACCAAGAGTGAGAGGCAAATAGGTTCTCATGGGGGGGGGGGGAATCGAAAATTAGAATATTTGAAATCTTCTAAAATCTGGCATGCTGCCAGACTACTGGTTCATCAAAGAGGTATCCAAGAGTTTGAAATGACTTCAAGTAGTTCAACTTTCTTTCCTCTTGAGCTGCTTCTATCTTGCTGTTAAAATCCACCTATCAAAACACATCAATTTCATCAGAATCAGTTTTATTGTTAGTTTATCTTACCAAATAGACTTTCTTTTTTTTAACTGTCTGATGAGCTTTCTTGGAAAGAAATCAGTCACTGTCACCAAGTTCCAGCTTGGCTCATTACCCTTTGTCCTGTTTGTTAGTTAGTTAGTTTGTTTTTTTATTGAGACAGCGTTTCTCTGTGTAACAGTCCTTGGCTGTCCTGGAACTCGATTCGTAGACCAGACTAGCCCGGAACTCACAGAGATCCGGCTGCCTCTGTCTTCCTTCCCCTCCCTGAGATGCTGGGATTAAAGGTGTGGCACCACCGCTGCTGTCAGGCACCCTTTGCCATTTCTGATGATCATTTGATGATCTTTCAAATCCCAAATTGCCCACTTGAAGAGTTTAGAAAAATGCTTCCTTAAGAATTTGATCCTGGTGTGTTGCTACCTTAGACTCATGGCTGTTTAGAATTTGGTAGCTTGGTCTTTTTCGAAAGATTCGAAGAAATACTCTTGAAAATTGGTTCGAAGTATCTTTGAAGTTTAAATGCTTCCAGCCCTGGAATACATTGTTTTCTTCTAAGCCTATGTCAGCAGAACAGGTCAACACCTCACCCCCATTATCAAAGGAATATCTGTGTTTTATGGGAAAATTGTTCAAAGAAGTATCCATAATTGAATGCCTAGAAATAACCAACACTAACAGTTTGGATTCAGTCTTCCACGGTTATCTCAAACCTTTACCTTTTATGGAAATGAGGAGCTATATACACAAACACACATACAGTTGGTGTCATCCTTGTAGATCTCTGGAATTCTCCCCAGTGCCAGATCTCTCCTCAGATCTTAATGGCTCCCTCTGTTATGATCACCCTCCTCTCCTCTGTTCTTCCCCTGACTCAACCTTCCTGCTCCCTCATTTCCTCCTCTCCCCTCCTCTTCTCCCCCTCTTTGTCCCAGATCTCTCTCCCCTCCCCCCAGGTTCCCAATAGGCTCAGGAGATCCTGTCCCCTTCCTCTTCTCCAGGGTACCATGCATGTCTCTCTTAGGGTCCTCCCTGTTTCCCAGCCTCTCTGGCGGTGTGGATTGTAGGCTGGCAATCCCCTGATGGTTAAATTCCCCAAAAGGGTTCCATTCTATTACTTCTCTCCATCAGAAGATGTCCGTGGTTCAAATGAAGATCAATCTAAAAATCAGCTTGGAACAGTAGTTTGCCAACTCTCACTGAGTGTGGATTTGACATTATGCAGCTAGTAACTACATTTTGAAATGTTTTTCCTGTTTGATAAGGTTGATTTTTGTCTCCCCCTCCCCCGACCTGGGAATAGAGGGTGGAGGAGAGGGGGTTAGTAGATATTTTAGACATTTCAGCATATACTTCATATCCTCCTTTACTGTCTCTGGTTTTAAAGGCTTCTTATGAAATAGTAGGAACTGGATTGTAATATCAGCAGCTTATGAAACTTCATAAAAAAAAAAAAAAAAAACTGCCTAGGGCTCTATTACCTTTGCCCTCATAACCTAGATGGTAACCTAGGACTTTTGACTCCAAACCAGACCTTTCTTTTACTTACCAAATTGTACTTAGTTGAATGATCTTTGTTAGCAAAAACAGTTGGTTCATTGTTTGGAAATTGTGAGATTATGCAACTAAAGGATATGACTTTTTGAATTTTTTCTAGACAGGGTTTCTCTGTTTTACCCTGGCTATCCTGGAACTCTGTAGACCAGGCTGGCCTTGAACTCATAGAGATCCGCCTGTCTTCTGTATGCTAGGACTAAAGGTGTGTGCCAACATGCCTGGCTATCAGTGACTTAGTGGGTATGTTTGAGTACTGGGTTGCCGCCCAGGTGCTGGGAGTAAAGGCATGTACTACCATGCCCAGGCAGTTCTATGAACCTTTTAAGTCAGTAAGAAACTGCATAGTTGATTTAGGCCATAAGACTGTGAGCATGTTGGCTTTGTGCACAGCAGGCACTCCAGTATTCTTTGCAGTTTGTCCTGTTAAAAGAAACATAAAATACTGGAATTTGTGTAAATGAGAGTTTGGTATTTACCATTTTAAGGTTAATGGATTTATTTTAATTTAGAAAAATGAATTTAAAGCAGGGCATTGGTGGCACATGCCTTTTTTTCCCAGCACTCGGGAGGCAGAGGCAGGCCGATCTCTGTAGGTTTGTGACCTACAAGGGCTAGTTCCAGGACAGCCTCCAAAGCCACAGAGAAACCCTGTCTCAAAAAACCAAAAATAATAAACAAACAAACAAACAAATAAATAAATAAATAAATAAGAAAAATGAACTTAATAACATTAAGCTTCCTGAGATAACAAGATGATTTTTACTTTTTTTTTTTACTAAGAAGTGGTAAATGTGTGGAAATGCTTGTAATACAGTAGTAAATACATAAAGTTTGTTAAATCTTATCCATAATACACAAACGAATGAATCAAGGGAGGGTTAGCAAGAAGCGCACAAAATTGTTCATATTGTTGGGTTTTTGTGAAAGGAATTTGTTTCCTTCCAAGTGCGTACATTTCTCAAGATTCCTGTAATGAGTGTAGTTTTCTTTTCAGAGATAGGATCTCACGATGTACCTGGGGCTGGCCGTGAGTCACCACCCTCCTGCCTCAGCCTCGGGTGCTAGGATCAGACGTGCAGCACCATGTACTTCTTTAACCAGCGAGGACCCTGGTCTTTTCAGTGTCAGGCGCAAACTTCTATGATTCTATGATTTTCATGTTTTGCTGTTCTAATATGTTTTTAATTAAATTAACTAATTATGTGTGTATCTGTCTCTCTGTCACATGTGATGATACTTGTGGAGGCCAGAAGTCGACAGAGCTGGATCTGTATAGGCAGAAGAGCAGCCATGCTCTTAGCCACTGCGCCATCTCTCCAACCCTTGTTGAAAGTGATATCTTCCTATAATTTTATCACCTTTGTTTGTTTGTTTTGTGTTTTTGAGACAGTCTTACTGTGTAGCCTTGGCTGGCCTGGAGCTTGAACTCATAGAGATCAGCCTGCTTCATCATCCCAAATGCTGGGATTAAAGCATTTAATATTAATTAATTAATTAATAACACTATCATGCTCAGGCACTTCTATGAACTTTAAAAGTCATTAAGAAACTGCACAATATAACAGTTCAGAAAGGAAGTACAAGAAGTCACTAACAATAATTCCCCCTAGGAACATGGATCTGTCTTCACACTTTATCTTTTTTTTAATTTTTGCACTTTTACCATGTATATTTATTACTTTTTAAATAAATTTGTTGATCAGTAAGAGATTAAATATTCCAGCTGATTGGTGTTTCATAACTCTAAATTGTGTTGCTATATAATATTTTTCAATTTTTATTTTATTATCTATATGAGCATTTTGCTTGAATGTATATCATTTTTCTTCTTTGTTTTACTAATGTCAAATAAACATGTGCGTACTGGAAGTCTGTGTAAGTCATTCTACCCCCTATGGAATTTGAATTCTGCATCACTAGAGTTAGGCCCTAAGACTGTGAGCATTTGGCCTTAGGAGCAGCATCACCACTATTGGAAGTTCAAAATAACCATAGTCTTTTTATTATTATTATTACCAATGTGGATAAAGAGTGATTAACTATCTACAGCACTTTTTTTGGTTGTATGTATTATAATAGTTGCTTATCTGAATCCAGGGGGAAGTACATAAAAACTTTTAAACCTCTTTTCTTTCCCATTGTTTGGATAAATAGAATCAAGCTATAGAAGTAACCTGGGATCGCCAGCCCACGTACTTGAGCTGGGTGGAAGGCAGACATTTTAACGATCAAGGTGAAAATGTGGCTGAAATTAATAGACAAGTTGGTCAGAAACTTGGACTTTGCAGCGGGGAGCAGGTAAGCACAAAGCTGGCCGCGGCTTCCCTTTAGCATCCTAAGGCTCAGATACTGTGAGGGCGAGATGATTCCTATGCTGTCGTAACCAGGGTGAGATACTCAGGTTAACTATATTTTGTTCATCTTATCTTTAGCATGCCTCCTACTTGATTTTGTATTCTGGTTGCTCATTTTCCAGGCAATATTTTATGAAATATTTTCCTTTTTGAGTTCCTGGATTGTATTCCTATTTTAGATCTTCATTTTCATTTGTGTCACAATTTTATTATTTGTTTTGTGTGTAAATGCATGAGGTGGGATAGGGAAGTTAAGAGGTAGTGGGATGGGGAGAGGTCAAAGGTCAGAGGAAAGCTTATAGGAATCCATTTTTTTTCTTTTTACCATGTGAGTCCCAGTGTTTGGACTCAGGTGGTTAGGCGTGATGGCAGGCACCTTTCCCACTGAGCCATCGCCCTGGCTCCATTTTACTTCTCTCTCTCTCTCTCTCTCTCTCTCTCTCTCTCTCTCTCTCTCTCTCTCTGTGTGTGTGTGTGTGTGTGTGTGTGTGTCTATCATTCCCTCTCTGTCCCTCCCTCTCTCTTTCTTTTTCTCTTCTTTTAAAGAACTAACCATGTAGCTGGCAATGACCTCTGAACTCATTGATCCCCCTGGCTCACCCTCCCGAGTGCTGGGATTTTAAGTGTGTACCAAAACCCCTGGCTTATTTAATATTTTCTAACATAAATTCTAACCTTCCATGACCTTACTTGATTAAAAATATGACTTCAACAGAGAGTTGTCTTTCCCATTTCTGTCTTGGCCCTGAATGTGTGTACTTATTGTGGACCACAAAGCAATAAGGACTTCTTGAGTCTGTTTTTTGTTACAGTATGTTCATCAGCTTATTAATTCTAAGAATTTTAAATATTCAATTTAAATATTCACTTAAAATTTGAATGTAAAATTTTCATTTTTCCCTTTCTCTAAACCCAACCTCAGAATGGATGTTACTGTTTGTCGAGATCCAGCTGCCTTTAGGATTAAGAGAAAAAGCTGGTGTATGTTTCCTGCCATTCTTGTTCCACAAAGTATATCATGTGCCTTTCTCTGTACAGTCTTCACTGGATGAAAGCTGGGGTTGCTGTGGTGAGCACACAGGAATGCCAGGGTCTTTAGATGTTTGCATCCTTATCATAGATGGCATGGTATTTGCATATAGCCTCCTCACATCACCTTGTATTCTTATAATACCTAATTCAATGTAGACTTACAACACCTAATTCAATGTCAATGCTGTATAAATAGTTGTATCATTTAGGAATTCTACCAAGGAAAAATGTTTAACAAATACAGGGTTTCTTTTTTTATTTTCCTCCATCATTTTCTCTCCACAGTTGGTTGCAAATCATTGGCAGGAACAGACCAAGGCTGGCTAGCACCCAAGGCCTGAGTGTCTTGCTCTTCTGGAGCTGCTTTTGTACTTTCTCAGAATCCTTGGTGGCTTGGGTATCTCTTACAAGAATTTTGGGGCCGGGTGTGCTTCAGACCTGGGGCTATTTTCTCAGCCTACCAGTTGGGCAGCACACATCCAAAATTCTAAATCGTGAATTGCTCTGAAATGTGAAACCCATGCTCAGAAACTTCCTGCTGCAGAGCATTTAAGATCAGGAATAAAGTGTCAAAGATGGACTCACTGTGTCCAGAGGTGACATTACATTGAAGCTCTCAGTAGATGAGGCCAGTTTGCCCTCAGTGACCAATTTCTCACAGCAGAGTGCCACACCTTCTTTAACTTATTTTGAACTCATGATGGTTTTATTTATGCTTGCTGCTGATAATTAAAATGGGTCATTCATGAGAAGTCCATAAGCCTTACCGTAGGCTTTTGTGTAGAATTTTAATTTGTTTCATGGATGGAGGGTGGGGGGGGGTGCAAGGACATGTGAGTGCACACGCCTGTGGAGGTCAGAGGTTGGCATCAGCTGTTTTCTTTAACTGCTCTCTATCTTAGATATGACGAATCAACCCGACATGGGTGCTGGGAACCAAACGCACCTACTTCTAATTGCTGGGCCCTCTCTCCAGCCTTTCCACCCTAGCTATTGAAACAGGGTCTTTCACTGGCCCTAGAGCTTGATAATTCACCTAGCCTGGCTGGCCAGCAAGTGTCAGGGAGCCGCCTGTGTCTGCCTCCTCAGTGCAGGGATTATGGGAACCATTTCTCATGGCTGTTTTTATGTGAGTACTGTGAGTCCTAGCTCAGGCCCTCAGGCTCACTTGGCAAGCACTTAACAGACAGAACCATCTCCTAACCCTTAGAATTTTACATTTTAAACAGGACAGTGTCTTTAGAAGTCACTGGTGCCTTGTTTGCCGACCAGTCTTTGCCCAGGATTTCATAGCACACGGCAGTATGACAGCTGTGGGGACAGTATCAGTTTCCTAGGATGGATGCTGATGTCTTGATTAGAACTGCAAATAGTCCTGCTTGGTGTTTTTTTGTTTTGTTTTGTCTTTTGTGTTTGGAGACAGGGTTTCTGTGTGGCTTTGGAGGCTGTCTTGGAACTAGCTCTTATAGACCAGGCTGGTCTCGAACTCACAGAGATGCGCCTGCCTCTGCCTCCCCGAGTGCTGGGATTAAAGGCGTGAGCCACCACCTCCCAGCTTGTTTTTCATTTTCATCTGCTTCTAAGTGACTTGTGTCTGCTTTTCTGGAGACTCTTTTGTAGCAGTACTAGGAAGATTCCCAAAGAGCAGGAGACAAGAGCCGCCTTGTTAGGCTGGGTAGCACTGCCTGCTGGCCACAGGAGGCGCCTTTCTCATGCTCAGACTCATCCCATGTGTCAGGTGCCTTCACTTGCTGAGTCATTGCACCAGCCCTCCTCTCTTCAGTTAAAAATGACTTCAGTGTTTCTCTTGTGTATGGGTACTTTGTCTGCATGTATGACTGGGCACCACACGCATGTCTGATGCCTGCAGAGGCCAGAAGAGAGCACTGGGTCCCTTGGCACCCGAGTCACAGATGTTTGTGAGCCACCATGTGGGTTCTAGGACTCAAACCTGGATCTTTGGAAGAGTAATAAGTAATCTTAAGTACTGACCCATCTATACAGCCCTCACTTCTTCCTTAAAAATGATTTTTGTGTGTACGGGTGGTCTGTTTGCATGGATGTCTATGTAACACATGCATGTAGTGCCAGTTGAGGCCAGAAGAGGGCATCAGATCTCCTAAGGATAGAGTTTCAGACAGTTGTGAGCTGCCACGTGGGTGCTGCGAATTGAATCTGGGTCTTCTAAAAGAGCAGCCAGTATTCTTAACCACTGAGCCATCTCTTCAGCTCCTCTTCTTCCTTTTTTTTTGGTAGATCTGACTTGCACTCAAGATTCTCCTGCCTTAACCTCCAGAGTAACTGGAATTACAGGCACGTGGTATCCCACCTGACTCTTAAACTTCTTTCTAGTTATTATCTTTATTTTTGCAAACATGTTGTGCTAGGATGTTCCTTTGTTCTGTCTTTCATTGTAAGACAGTTTTTCCTAAAATATTGAGTGTATCAAGGCCTATCTAAGAATAAATACTTAATATTTGTTATCCGAAACATGGGAGAAAGAAAGAAAGACACACGGAAAGAGAGACATACAGAGACAGTAAGACAGTGTCTCACCAGAGAGAACTTATTTTCTAGAGCCACAGAAAAATCTTACAAAAGGAATTTTGCATTTCTGGTTTTTCCAGGTGTTTCTCAGGCCGTGTTCCCATGTGGTATCTTGCCAACAAGTTGAAGTGGAGCCCCTCTCGGCAGATGACTGGGAGATACTGGTAAAGAACTAAGTGCTGGCTCACTGTCAGATTAGACTGCTGCTACGTACCAGTAGATGCTTCTGGGCTTCTTTATGTATTCTGAGTCAGTCTGAATTGTAAGAATGACTTGGTATAAATCTCATGTATAACATGAGAACCACAGATGAGACAACCATGCTGTATTTGGGGCTAATTCTAAATAAGTAGGCTTTAACTTCTCTTGACACAGAAACAAAACAGCAAAAGGATAGCAGAGATGTTGGATCTGCCGTATGTGTTCCATAGCAATATGTATGCTTTAAATAAAACGGTAAACTTTAAAATAAAAAAGAGTGGGGGTCTCCATACCAGGTATGGAGTGGTCTGAATGCAACCTAATTTGACCTTTTTCTCTGTTGGTCCTAGGAACTGCATGCCGTTTCTCTCGAGCAGCATCTTCTAGATCAAATTCGAATAGTTTTTCCTAAGGCCGTTGTTCCCATCTGGGTTGACCAACAGACCTACATATTTATCCAAATTGGTAGGTGATATTGTAATATTTGCTGTCATTCTTTGCACCAGAGTACCAAGTCTGAAGCAGAAATAAACATATGCTAATAGGCTCTGTTTTCTGCCCAGTTGCCCTGATGCCAGCTGTGCCTTACGGAAGGCTAGAAACTAACACCGAACTCCTCATTCAGCCAAAGACTCGCCAAGCCAAAGAGAACACATTTCCAAAAGCAGGAGATGCCCATGGACAATTTCGTAGTTATGGACAAGAACAAAAAGGGATGTCAAAAGAATTGCAAACCAAGCAGCTTCATATGAACACAGAGGGCATCCCTGGGTCTAATGAAACAGACCCAAAGGTTCCCAGTGACTCATCATGGAAAGCACACTGGTGGACTATGCTAGGAAGCATGTTTTCCCTTGGGCCTGACAACAGACAAGCAACATCCTGGGGTTCATCGGAAATCAGTGTTTTCAAAACCATGCAGTCACAGGATGTTCCTCTAGACAGTGTTTTCAGAGTATGCCGAGTTCAGCCTCCTAGTGTGCGTGACACCCCAGCTACCTCTGTGTTTCACAAACACTGCACCGTTCATGTATTTCCATGGGACCAAGAATATTTTGATGTGGAGCCCAGCTTTACTGTGACCTATGGAAAACTAGTTAAGCTGTGTTCTCCAAAACAACAGCAAGGCAAAACAAAGCAGAGTGTCATGTCACCCGAGAAAGAGAAGCATCCATTAGAGTCACCAAATCATAAACAGATCGGCTCAGACCACACTGAGGAAGCTGGTGAGGCCTGTGTGTTGAAGGTGGTCTGGAATGGACTTGAGGAGTTGAAGAATACCACAAAGTTCACCAAAAGTATAGAACCTCTCCACCTTGGGAAAGTCTGGGTTAGTATGAGGTTTATAATTTGGGGAGAAACTTGTCACTTAATCTTTCTGAAGATTTGAGTTAGAATAATATATATAAATTAAAACCAACATGATGAGAAAGTCTCTAAATCCTCTATGTGGAGGATCAATGTCTCCAGCCCCTTACCTTTTGTTAGCATAGTATTTTTATTGATTATTTGGAAATTTCATATAATGTATCCCAGTCACATTTATTTCCCAGTCCTCCCAGGCCCACCCCCGCACCCTTGTGACCTCCTCCAAAATGTAGAAGGAGGAGGAGGAGGAGGAGAAGGAGGAAGAAAAGACCAAGTCCAATCTGTGTTGCCCATATCTTCACTGGGGCGTGGGGCGTGATCAAACTCCCAGTGACCAGCCCCTTAACGATGTTCAGTCCTTCCCCACCCACCACACCAGAAGCCACCAACTGGGAAGAGCTGCACTTCAGATTTCCTATCCTCCCCCTTCTTGATGTTTTCTATTTGGGGAGATGAGCATTTTGGGGTTGCTGGGGAGATGCTTAAGAACACTTGCTGCTTTTGCAGAGGACCCAGGTTTGATTCCCAGCACCCATCTGTAACTGCGGTCCCAAGGCTTCCCACACTCTCTTCTGGCTTCCATGCCACCAGCATGCATGTGAAGTACAGACACACATACAGGCAGAACACACACATAAAAAAGTCCAAAAGAATTTTTAAAGAATGTTTGGGCATCTTTATTGAGATGAAATGTAAAGTGTATAATGTGTCCAAAAATTGTTACTAGTGTAATAATGTGTGATCATCCCCATAATCTGTTTAGAATATTTTTATTAATGGGGGTGGTAAATTTTACTCTTTGCTTTTTGGATTGAATTGCGCCCATTGCAGATTGTCTGTGATTATTAGGTGTAACTACTCCAGATTTTTCAGTGGTTCTCAACTTTCTCACACACACACACAAAGACTTCTTAAATGATTATATACCATTCCTACAGTCTTGATGTTTATATCTCCCAGAAACCAATATTTTGAAATCCTTCCCACAAGGTGATGGTGTCAGGAGATATTGAGTTATAAGGCTGAAGCCTTGAGTTCGACTGATGTCCTTATGAGAGATGCCCACTCACCCTCCTCCTCTCCTGCCAGGGGAGGACACAGCAAGAGTGTGCTCACACGCCCAGGCAGGAGGAGAGCCTCACCAGCATCAACTCTGCCAGTGTCTCAACCATAGACTTCCCAGTTTATAAAACAGGAGTGAAGCTCTGTTGTTTGTAAGCCACCAGTATACATGGCATTTCTGTTAAAGCAGCCAAAAGGCTAAAACAACTATGGACCACTATGTTATGATCGTGGGATGACTTCTATAACTTCACTTGATTGCAAGAGAAAGGAATGTCAATATTTAGGCTATGAAATATTTGAATCAGTCTTTGGACATATTTATATACTTAGTGTTTATTTTTAAATTGCAGATCCCAGATGACCTGAGAAAGAGGCTAAATGTAGAAATGCATGCAGTCGTCAGGATAACTCCGCTGGAAACCACCCCTAAAATCCCAAGATCTCTGAAATTACAACCTAGAGAAAACTTAGTGAGTTCAAATACATGTTGTATCAAAATTCCTTTATGGGTGTTATGGGGTTTCTTATTGTTCATTAATAATGATGTGCTTCTGTTTTATTGTTGAAAGTTATACAATGTGGCATTTTAACCATTTTCTAGTGACTATTTCGGCTACATTAATTATATTCATAATGTTGTGCCTCCACTGCCATTTCCAAAATGTTTCTATCACCACAAAGAAAAGTCTGTACCATTAGACAGTGACTCGCCACACTCTGGGCAGCTGCAATCTGTGTTACTTCTTGTAGCTATTGTGGAGAAGTGGAGTCAGACAGCATGTGTCCTGTGTATCCAACTTATTTCATTTTACATCATGTTTTCAAGGTCCCTCCATATTGTGGCATGCATCAGAACTTCATTCTGTAAACACACACACACACACACACACACACTTGTTTATCCATCAGGTACCTAATGCTGCCGGGAACAGTGAAGTACAAGTGTCTATATGATTCTCTGTTTTCTCTTCCTTTGAGACTGTGGATTTGTGGGCCCATACCATGCTTAATTTAAGAAGAAAACAAATTGTTAATAAGGGAATATGAATGTATCAAGGCAAATAAGGGTATTCTGTCTCCTTTCTTTCCTGAAACTCATTCTGTAGACCAAGCCAGCCTCGAATGGATCCACCTGTCTCTGCCTCCCAAATGCTGGGATTAAAGGTGTGATCCATCATGCTGGGCTCTGTCGGGTTTTTTTTTTTTTTAATTGATATTTTGGAGTTGGGGTGTAGCTTACTTGGTAGAGTGTTTGTCTAGCTGGTACCACAGTCACAGTCAGACCTGGTAGAATGTTCCTCTAGCATGCACGAAGTCTGGGTCTGATCCCCAGATGCACCTGGGAGGTGAAGGCAGGAGGGTCAGAAATTCAAGGTCACCTTCAGCTCCATGGAGAGTTCAAGACCAGCCTACGTGAGAAGATGGTGCCTCTTTTTAGTCTCCTTTTGGTAGTGATCCGGTTCTAAACTGAGCTTAGCTAGCAGATGTAAGCTTGACTGCGTGAAGAGAAAGAGCAGAAATAGACCTGTTTGAGAAATGGGGGAATGCAGGTTGACTCTGCTGGGGAAACAGTCGTCATTTTTTACTATGTGACCTGTGTGTGTTCGTGCATATAGGATGTGCATATAGTGTGTGCACATGTGGACTCACAGGTGCATGTGCACAGCATGTGGAGGTCAGAGGACAACCTCTGCAAGTGCCATCCACTTTGTTTTTTGAACCATGGTCTCTCACTTGCCTACCACGTGACAAGCTGACTATGTGCACTAACCAGCCCGGAGCCCAGAAACCACGTGCACTTCACTTCGCTGGGTATTTGGGGTCTCTTGTAGCCTTTGCTGTAAATGTAAATGGTTCCTCAGGCCGGGCTATTCTCACTCAAACTCTCACTCACACTCACCATCAGATCACACTCACACTCACCATCAGATCACACTCACTCAAACTCACCATCAGATCACACTCACCCTCACCATCACCATCAGGTCACACTCACTCAAACTCACCATCAGATCACATTCACACTCACCATCAGATCACACTCACTCAAACTCACCATCACCATCAGATCACACTCACCCTCACCATGCCATCAGATCACACTCACTCAAACTCACCATCAGATCACACTCAAACTCACCATCCCATCAGATCACACTCACTCAAACTCACCATCAGATCACACTCACCCTCACCATCACCATCAGGTCACACTCACTCAAACTCACCATCAGATCACATTCACACTCACCATCAGATCACACTCACTCAAACTCACCATCACCATCAGATCACACCCTCACCATGCCATCAGATGACACTCACTCAAACTCACCATCAGATCACACTCAAACTCACCATCCCATCAGATCACACTCACCCTCACCATGCCATCAGATCACACTCACTCACAATCACCATCAGATCACACTCAAACTCACCATCCCATCAGATCACACTCAAACTCACCATCCCATCAGATCACACTCACTCAAACTCACCATCACCATCAGATCACACTCACAGTCACCATCAGATGACACTCACTCACAATCACCATCAGATCACACTCACAATCACCATCAGATCACACTCACACTCACATCAGATCACACTCCTCACCATCAGATCACACTCACACTCACCATCAGATCACACTAACTCAAACTCACCCTCACCATCAGATCACACTCACTCACACTCACCATCCCATCAGATCACACTCACTCAAACTCACCATCCCATCAGATCACACTCACTCAAACTCACCATCCCATCAGATCACACTCATTCAAACTCACCATCCCATCAGATCACACTCACTCACACTCACCATCAGATCATACTCACACTCACCATCAGATCACACTCACACTCACCCTCACCCTCAGATCACACTCACCCTCACCCTCACCATCCCATCAGATGACACATCTGTATGTAGACTCTAAACAGCCTGTGTGGATTATACTTGGTAAGATTTTGCATTCTGTTGGGAAGGCATATTAAAATAAGTATGTTAAGTTAAAGTCAGACATTAGGGTACTTGGTCACTCTGCTGTGCTTTTCTCTGGCAGCCTGAAGACGTGAGTGAAGATGATGTAAGAACTGGGTTCTCGTCGTGGCTACAGCAGTCTGCTACCACCATGCTGCCTTTGGTAATATCAAAGGAAGAACGTATTAAACTGGGAATTAAGGATGGTGGGTAAACGTGTTATTTTGTTTTTCCTATTGAATTACTTATAACATCTTAATTTTTTGTTTTGTTTGGTTTTGGTTTTTCAAGACAGGGTTTCTCTGTGTAGCTGTCCTGGAACTCACTTTGTAGACCAGGCTGGCCTCAAACTCAGAGATCTGCCTGCCTCTGCCTCTGCCTCTGCCTCCCAAGTGCCGGGATTAAAGGAGTGTGCCACCACTGCCTAGTTAACTTGAAAAAAAAAATTTAATTGTTTTTCCAATGTATGTCACATGTGAACAGTGAGTGAAGCAGAGCGGTGTTCTGGGTGTTAAAGAATGTCTCTAATTGAAATAAGTTCAATATTTCAAATGAAGTTATTTCCTCTCGGTTTCAGTTCTAACTCTCCGTTTCTTACTTTCTTCTTAATAGGGCTGAAAGAATTCTCTCTCAGTGTAGTTCATTGTCAAGAAAGAGAAAAGGGGAGAGGAGAGACTGCCTTTGTCTTGAGTGCCGTTCTGCTGCGGAAGATCTCAGTCCAAGTAATGCCATTCAATCGCTGTGTAGTAAAGCAATGTTTGTTATCTGTGACTAAGAAAGTACGGTTTCAGTCTGGAAGCTTACATCCAGAACTGCATGAGAAACCACAGGAGAAGAGTAAGGAATAACTTGATTTTAAATATTTTACTCTGTAAAGTACTGAGTTATCCTAAATGTAGACGTTGGTTAAGCACCATTAAGTTTCAGATTTACCGTTGGTTGTGTAAGCTGGCAAATGGGATTTAAAGTTCTATGTATTAAACAAATGGAGATTTAGTTTTAGAGGATTGATTGGGGCCAGTGAGATGGTTCAGTGGGTAAAGGCGTTTGAATACAAACCTGGGTTCATGCCCAGAAAGCTGCGTAAGCGGTGGAGGAGAGAGCCAACATCACCAAAGATGTCCTCTGTCCTCCGCATGCACACATGAGCCGCCTTCTCATTGTAGCGTGTGACCTCCACATGAGCAGTGTGGTCCATGAACCACTTCCTGGTGGAGTTATGCACACCCACACCCACGTGCACACAAATAATAATTTAAGTTTTTATAAACTCATATTTTCACCAGCCATTTTGTTACCTTATTTTGACAGTTGTTAAAATTCTCTACTCTTCACAGATAACACACTGCTCTCATGTTTTTAGAATATTGTGTTCTAATTCTATTCACTGCTGAGGAATTGAAGCTGGGCCAGTCGTTTAGAGTTTCAGTGGTTTGGAACTAGCCACAGTTTGTCTATGAAATGTGATTGAGGGAATGACCTTCAGAAAAGGTGCAAATGTCAGAATTGTGGATATATTTATTATGGCACAAATGAAAGAGATATGCATCCGAGAGTAGCATCAGACAGCTTTGATCTTTCTGCTGCTGTCTGTAAATATCTATGATCTGTGTGTGAGTGCCTTGTGAGGGTTTTTCAGGCCATATTCCTGGGCACAGCATCGACTTTCTCTGTTGTGGTTCTTTTTTTCTGGGACTCAGGAAACATGCAAAAGACGTAACTTTGAAATGTAAAACCGGCTTTTCCTTGCTGCTGTAGGTCCTTCTAGAGCCTATGATAAGAGAAGAAAACAGTGAGGAAATTGACTTTCTTCTTCCTTTTTTAAAGCTGAACTCTCTGGGGTAAGAGGTTACAGTCAAATTAGTATGTTTATAGACTGCTTTGGATTCTCTCTGGCAGGTGTCTATGTGCGAGTGACCAGGAATGCCAATGAAAAGTCTTTCTAATGTGTTAGGAGATAATCTTAAGGGTTATTTCTGTCCTCACTCATAGGTTAGAAATGTACCTTGTCTCTTCGGGTAGCTAGTTTTATTAGAGATTCTACTTTGAGAATTGGCTTGTGAGGAAAAGAAGTTAACTAAATACCACCTACCTGATCATTGTACTTGACCAAAACAGTAGTTATCAAAGCAAATAAAAGCATTTTAATAGCTAAATCTGAAACATTGGCTGACTGGTGAAAAATATTTCAAATTAAGTTATTCCTTCACTATTTTCTTGCAATAATTAGGACTTTTATATTTTTTCATCTTTTTAGAAAAATAAATCTGAAAAAGAAGCCATCTTTGTTTCTTTTTTGTTTCTTTTTTGTTTTTATGTACTAAGAGTAGCCATAGAAGTGTTAGCATGAGAATTTATGTGCTTATACCAGATGTGAGAACAATTTAATTCCTTTCTACCATTTTAGTGAAAAAATGAAACCTTAAAGAGGATTGGGTGCAACAGCGTGCATTACTATGAAGTAAATCTCTTTGGTTTCCACTTTCAGGACGTTTTGCTCCATTTCTGTTTTCATAAATAAAATCAAGGAAGAATGAAGAACTAGTGTAGGTACAATGTTTGTATATGACAGGTTGGAGCTACATCTCAAAGGGAAATTTCAGAGCAGCCAAGGCTTTGACTGTCTCAACAAGCCCTTGTGAAGCGCCTATTTCTGAGAATATTGATGGCCAGACAATGTTATTTGGGGGTGGGGAGTGTTTAGGTGTGTGAGCAGGTCGAATAAGTGACTGTTAGAACAAAACTGGTTACTGCCCATGCTTCAGACGTTAGACTAATGTGTAAAGGCTGCACATCTAATACAGTGTAAGCCCTTGTAAGTGAAGGAGAGCTAAGACTTAGCCCTTCCACATCGCTAACTCAGCCAGGGATAAAAGCTTTAGCCTCTTAGACTTAGAGTTTACTTTGCTATGGGCTTTGGTCACATAAGCATTTTTGTGTTTTGCAGCGGAGTGAATTCCTTAGGTGTATCTGCCATGGAGCACATCACTCACAGCCTCCTGGGACGCCCTCTGTCTCGGCAGCTGATGTCCCTGGTTGCAGGACTTAGGAATGGCGCTCTTTTGGTCACTGGAGGAAAGGTATGTGGTTCGAATGTGCTCCTTTTCTCTGGCATTTCATCCTCGTCTCTTTGGATTTTCTTATGGGTAATAATAACTATTTCCGCCAGCCGCCTGGGTTCCGCCGCCATGTTAGGGTCCCCAAATAACACACAGAGACTAATATTAGTTACAATGCTGCTGGGCAGTGGGATTTCTTATTGCTAGCTCTGTCTTAAGTATCAACCATAACCATTAATCTATATATTTTATAAAGACTTATCTTAACGAGGACGCCAGCGGCCTGTGTCCTCTCTTCCCAGGATCCCATGGAGACTCCTCTTTACTACATTTCCCAGAATCCTCCTTGACTCCTAGCCCCACCTATCTTTCTTCCCTATTGGCCAACGGTGCTTTATTTATCACTCAATAAGACAAACATATACATAGAAGGACTTCCCCCCATCACTTATGTATTTTAAACAGCCTTTAATACATGGTAGGGAAAGCAATCATACATTCTTAATGGTTTTGTGTGCCTGTTAGGTATTAGGGAAGTCATCATGAATTCATATACCCTTTGCAGCCTCTTTCTTCACTGACTGATAAGATTATAAGATTTTTAGTATCTAGGCTATTGATGAGACTGTTGGTAGCATTGGTATTTTCTGAATAAATCCCACTTGGCTGTGTTGATTTGTGCTTGCTGCCATTCTGTTTAATTTTTTAAAAATCTACATTTATGGGAGACACTGGTCTGAAGCTTCCCTGTCTTTGTCTGGTTTTACTGCCAATGTATTATGGGCTCATGATGAGCTGCCAGGTGTTTCCCTCTCTTTTTGTGGGGAAGAAACTATAAAGTTGGCTTTCATTCATTCTTTAAATGCTTGGCAAAACCTAACAGCAAACCTATCCAAGCCTGGCGAGTCCTTTAAATGATGAATTCCATATCTTAATGGTTAGATAGTCCTGTGTCATCTTGATTGACAAGCAGTTGATGGTCCAGAGATTTGGTCCAGTTCTTCCACAATGTCAAATTTATGAGCATCAAGCTATTTGCTCTTATCATCCTTTAGTTCTGGGTCCTACAGGCTCTGTACTGCTACCTTATTTCCTGACATGGTTGATGTGTCTTCTCTTTTTAACTTCTTAAAGATTTGGTTGAGATCCTTGACCTGTTAAAAAGACTTTCTCTACCAATGCTGTGTTATTTTCTGTGCTAAAGACCAGAGTGTTGGGTAGTAGAGAGTTGTTTCATTGGTTAAAAGTGCTTACAGCTTTTGCAGACGGCTGGAGTTGGGTGCCCAGCACCCACGCTGGGTGGCACACAATCGCACAGCACCCACGCTGGGTGACTTACAATCACACAGCACCCACGTTGGGTGACTTACAATCACTCAGCACCCACGCTGGGTGGCACACAATTGCACAGCACCCACGCTGGGTGACTTACAATCCCACAGCACCCACGCTGGGTGACTTACAATCGCACAGCTCCCACGCTGGGTGGCACACAATCGCACAGCACCCACGCTGGGTGACTTACAATCGCACAGCTCCCACGCTGGGTGGCACACAATCGCACAGCACCCACGCTGGGTGACTTACAATCGCACAGCACCCATGCTGGGTGACTTACAATCGCACAGCACCCACGCTGGGTGACTTAACAATCGCACAGCACCCACGCTGGGTGACTTACAATCACTCAGCACCCACGCTGGGTGGCACACAATCGCACAGCACCCACGCTGGGTGACTTACAATCCCACAGCACCCACGCTGGGTGACTTACAATCGCACAGCTCCCACGCTGGGTGGCACACAATCGCACAGCACCCATGCTGGGTGACTTACAATCGCACAGCACCCACGCTGGGTGACTTACAATCGCACAGCACCCACGCTGGGTGACTTAACAATCGCACAGCACCCACGCTGGGTGACTTACAATTGCACAGCACCCACGCTGGGTGATTTACAATCGCACAGCACCCACGCTGGGTGGCACACAATCATCTGTGACTGGAGCTCCAAATGACGCAGTGCTCTCTTCTGACATCCACATACACACATACTTAAAAAAATCAGCCTTACACATAATCTTAAATATACACCTAATCTTTAAAAACAAACAAAAACCCCACAGTGTGGTCTTGGTTAGTCATAGGGCTTTAGAATTATAGAAATATAAAGTTTCTTCATTTCTTCTCTTTTTAGTAACTGTTTGCTATTGCTAGTCCAGTTTCTTTCTCCTGTCTTACTTAAATATGGGCACCATTCTTTGTCATTCTTAAAAGATGTATTTATTTTATGTATATGAGTGCTCCATCTACATGTCTGTCTGCATGCCAGAAGAGGGCATCAGATGGCTGCGAGCCACCATCTGGGAGCTTACTGGGAATTGAACTCAGGACCTCTGGAAGAGCAGCTGGTGCTGTTAGCTACTGAGCCATCTCTCATTCCCCTCTGTCATTTTTTAAATGACCACATCATCATGGTAGAATATTTATTTTTAAAAAGCCTTATCCCACTGTCTGCAAAAGCAGTCTTTTGAAGTCCCTCCTAGAGTAAGACAGTAGTAGAACTGAGGTCCTCTCTGTAATGTGCTTATTATAAAGTTTTAAGTTTTTTTTCTCATCTGTGTTCATTAGAATACCCTCACTTAAGGGAGAGGATACATACATGAGAAGTGCTTCAGGAATGTGAATTACTCTGAACTGGAAGAAAAGGCCCTCTGGGTGGATGATGATATGTTTGGTCTACAATCTAGCACCACTAATTGTTCTAGTCTTTGAAGTTCATTAAATTTAAACATGGTCTACAAGAGCTAGTTCCAGGACAGCCTCCAAAGCCACAGAGAACCCCAAAAACAAACCAAACAAATTTAAACGTGGGCTAAGTGGTAGTGGCACACACCATTAATCCCAGAACTCAGGAGGCAAAGGCAAGCGGATCTCTGTGAGTTCAAGGCCAGCCTGGTCTACAGAGCAAGTTCCAGGACAGCCAAAGCTACACAGAGAAACCCTGTCTTGAAAAAACAAAAACAAACAAACCAAAAACATTTAAATGTGGTATTAATTCTATAAAGATAATGATGATAGTACATATTTGTTGAGTGCCTCTAAAATTTTAGGTTTCTTATGTCAAATTTTTCTGGGTTTTGCTAGTAATCAGAACAAAGTATTTGAGCTGATACAACAGTGTTGGACTTCAGAGAAGCGGCAGCAAGAAGTGATAATAGATTGAAAGAAGAAACTGGTAATAAAAGAACTAAAAAACCTACCCGCTTTGGCCATGCTAGAGGCCTCTAGAAATGCACTGCCCTCTATGTCCTGCTCCTCCTCTTTCTGAAGGCATGCTAGCAGATCACTAGCATGTCTATTTTTTGAGGTTTATTTTGACTTGATGATGGCTAGAATCGGGAGGAGCATGAATATCAAGCACAGAGAAGTAACTTCTGTTTGTTTGTTTTTTTCAAGACAGGGTTTCTCTGTGTAGCCCTGGCTGGCCTGGAAGTTGCTCTGTAGACCAGACTGGCCTCGAACTCACTGAGACCTGCCTCTGCCTCCGGAGTGCTGAGATTGAAGGCGTGTGCCACCTTTGCTGGGTGAGAAGTAACTTGTTAAAGAGCTTAAGTAAAAACATGACATTCAGTAAAAACTTCATTAATGTTTTAGTTCTGTTTTTATAAATTTGTAAAAATACAGAATGTTTAGAAGAATGAAAAGCATTAAAACAATTGCTATAAGTTGGAACAATTACATGTTATTTTCACCTTTCTCCACTAAGTATAACTATTTTTAATTTTTGCATATTATTTTAGAATGACATAAAACTAAAGCTTGTATTTGAAAAAAAATGCTCATTGATTGTAAGTCAGTGTTGAGTTCTTTGTTTTTATATCTAAATAGACAGTCCTGGCAGCTGAAGTGTCTTCTCAAGGGCAGCCTGTAATCTCAGCCATTCCAAAGTTCAAGGCGAGGCTGGCCAACATGATAACACCTAGTCTTGTAAAACATGCCATATAATCATGTCCATCACAGGAAAAAAGTGTCTGAAGGTTGTACTCCACATTAATTGGTAGTCACAACAATGGCTGTAAATCATTAAGAAAGCATTAATTAAAATTACTTAGTACAGATATATTGGTAATCGACTTTCTGATTGAAATTAAATAAAAATGTGTCTTTCTTATTTAAAAATTACTATTAATCATGTCTTGTAACAGTAAAGTATTATTTTTAATTGGTTTTAATTAAATGTTCCAAGTTATATTAACTAGCGAGTGTAGAAATGGGTGTATTTCTGTATATGCATTGTAATGAATACAGGATACCTAACACATTAACAGAGGGAAAGAAGAACCATATTTTAGTAGCACAGAATCCCACATTGCAACTGGATTGGTGTCTACTTAGCAATTGATGAGGCTGAATCTTGGTGGCTGCTGCAGTGACAGGAGCTGCTTCTATAATTAAATCTGTTGAGAGTTCTGATGATGCACCTCTTTTCCAGGGGAGCGGGAAGTCAACATTAGCCAAAGCAATCTGTCAGGAAGCCTGTGACGGACTGGATGCCCATGTGGAGATAGTCGACTGTAAAGCTTTGCGAGGTAGAAATGAGCATTCGACATAAAGCCCCCTTTTGTGGATAGGAATGTATTAGTAATGCTGCTAAGCTACTGATATAGTTATACACTTTTTAAGTTTTTATTGGTGTCATTTAGTTATTGAAAATACCTAGAAATTTAGAAGCTGGGCACATTGACGCCTACCTTTAACCCCAGCATTCAGGAGGCAGAGGCAGGCAGATCTCTGTCTACAGATCAAGTTCCAGGGCAGCCAGGGCTACAAGAGTAACCCTATCTCGCTGGCGGTGGTAGCGTACACCTTCAATCCTAGCATTTGGGAGGCAGAGGCAGGCGGATCTCTGAGTACCAGACCAGCCTGGTCTACAAGAGCTAGTTCCAGGGCAGCCTCCAAAGCCACAGGGAAACCCTGTCTCAAAAAACCAAAAAAAAAAAAAAAAAAAAAAAGAGGAACCCTATCTCTAAAAACTAAAAAATCCTTAGAAACTTGAAAGCATTGGCTTTCTGATGTTTGTGATAAAATCCCTAAAAGTCTATTTGACATTTGGTGGAAGCCATGTTTTGAAAGTGAAAGCTCAATAGAGTGTGTTCCTGGAAATACCAACAACAAATACCACTCCAAGTGTTTAGAGTGTACTCTATGAAATCTGTACTTGATCTTGGTCTTTGAATTGCTATGGGAACCTGGTAAAGTTCGTGACTGGGAGGATAAGTGGTGGCTTTGGGTGACAATGAGAATTACAATTGACCTTGTATCACTTTCGTATTTTTTAAACATTTCTAACATTTACATTACTGTCTATTTAGTTAAAACAAAAGGTTGGAATACTTTCTTTTTGAACAATTAGCTTCTTTCTAGGTTTCCACTAACACCTGACTCCCAGCTCGTCTTTGCAGCTTATGTTTTTACCTAGTGCATAGTAAGAAAATAAGAAATCACATTGTATAGATGTATGAAATCCTCAAAACATAAATAAAAAAATTATTTTAAATAATAATAAAGATAGCTTTGAAAACTCAATATTTCATTTGCTATAAAGGAGGTTTTAATCCTGATTGAAGCCCCATTGGAAAAAAACATTAACTTAGAGCTAAGTATTAGGGGACCATTGCATTAGTTTACAGACCTGTCAACTTTCTGTCTTCTGGAAATTAAAACTTTGTACCACACCTGGAAAAAACCTGAAGCTAGATGTGTCATCAAATCTAGGACCTTTGGGGTCTCCAGGCAATGGTAGGGTTTGACTCTGATCTTGACCCCTGCTCTGGTTTTGTTTCTCTGCATCCTGTGTATTTCACAATTGTAAGCCACCTGAAACTCTAGAGTGAGACCGAATGCGTACAGACCAAAGTCAGAAGTGTGTTCCTCTCCTTTGTGATGCCGTTTGGCACGTTGAGTCCTCAGAGACTTAGGAGTTGAATATGCCTATGATTATCAAGTTTAATTGGTATATTAATAAAACACCAGTTTAAGTATTTTTTTGCCCAGAAGCAGATGTTATACTTTAATTTTAAAAAACTACAAACATACAAAAGCACTCTTATCAGCAAATACACTAAACAATAAAAAATACCTTTTTTTTTTTGGCCTCAAACCATTAGTTTTTTACAAATAAAACCATTATTCAGAATCACCTCTGGAAACTTTACAAAAACATTAAGTATAGGATGCACTGTTGAAAAAGGCTGCCATAGGGTAGGGACCCAAGTGCCTTTTGTTATATGCAGGTGTGTGGTATTTTTCCAAGTTCTGGTTACTGAAGCCAGGACCTTGTCTGTGCTAGCAAAGTGTTACACCACCAAGCCCAGGAATGAAGTTTGGCCTTTAGCGGAACTCTTGCTGAAGCTCATGACTCCCTGGCCTTGACTTCTTGAGTGTTTTTATAGGTAAACTAATGTCAAGTTCTTCTACTACCTTCAAACTTTCAATCCCTGAAATAACAATGACACCGCATCTTCTGTGTGTAGGAAAAAGGCTTGAGAGCATACAGAAAGCCTTGGAGGTGGCGTTCTCAGAGGCAGCCTGGAGGCAGCCATCTGTCATTCTGCTGGACGACCTGGACTTCATTGCCGGGCTGCCCACTGTCCCAGAGCAGGAGCACAGCCCTGAAGCAGTGCAGAGCCAGCGGCTTGCACACGGTAATGCATCCCCTACTGGCTTGGGAGCTTTTTCTTGTGTCAGGCAACATTTTTCGCTTTAATGATAAATCTAGTTTTTACATTTTAATTAGTTTTATTCATTTATTACTTGTGCATTTTTGGGGGGTGGCACCCGAGTGCCTGGGTGTACATGTGGTGGTCAGAGGACAATTTTTAGTAGTCTCTTCTCTCCTTCCTCCATGTGGGTCCTGGAGAGATTATAGAACATTGAGGAATCCACCATTGATTGTAGCTTAGAGTGTGACAAGAGACCTGGATACGGAGAGCTCATTGTTCTGGAGAGATGAAGCCAACACCAAATATAAGTAAAAGTGGCTTGCTCTAGATCACCTGGTGTTGCTCTGAAAGTTTGAGTTCTGTATCTCCTGTAGAACCTCCTGATGACAAATTCCTGGATGCCGCTCGGTTAGTCCCGTGTGTAAGGAAATGCTGCACACAAACTCCTAGACACCTTTCTGTTAGTCTCTATGGAAGAGGGCTGCAGATCTCTGGATTAGGACTCAAAGATACATTACTAATGCTTATTTCAGTTCTTATCTCCTCAGCCAAACTTCACCAAGCCTTGAATAGAAAGAAACTATCCAGGAAGTGTTTGAAACACCATGCCTGTTCTGCTAAGTCACCATGATATAGTATGGACACTAGTCATCCTTCTAGAATATTCACTTCTGAGATGCATTTGTGCTTTTGACTCGTTTACTTTGTAAAATCAAGGAGTACAGAACCTCAGTAGACATGTCCTGAGTTTACGGAACCTCCTACACTTCTGTTTGATTCAACAGATAGATCAGTGAATAGATGGAATTAATGTTTTTAAAAAACATGAAGCGGGACTGGACAGGTGTCTCAGCAGTTAAAAGCACTGGCTGCTCTTCCAGAGGTCCTGAGTTCAATTCCCAGCAACCACATGGCGGCTCACAGCCATCTGTAATAAGATCTGGTGCCCTCTTCTGGCCTGCAGGCATCATGCAGGCAGAACACTGTATACATAATAAGCAAATAAATCTTAAAAGAAAAAAAAAAAAAACCCATGAAGGGGCTGTTCCATCCTAATATTAGGTTATTGGTATTTTAGTGAATATACAGCTTTAAATTTTCATGCTTTTTCCCTGAGCTTTATGCTGTATTACTTCATTCTAGCTTTGAAAGATATGATCAAAGAGTTAGTTTCTGTGGGAAGTTTGATTGCGCTCATCGCCACAAGTCAGTCCCAATGCTGCCTACAACCCTCGCTTGTTTCTGCTCAAGGAATCCACACCTTTCAGTGTGTCCAGCACATCCAACCTCCTAACCAGGTAAGCTGAGACTTAAAAAGGCTATTGGGCTGTGTTCTTTTCTTAAAAGTTGCTTTTATTTTAATAGTTACTGCTTCTAGATTGTGCAGATATTTAAGAGCAACATTGCATAGTTTGTAGCAGAGATTATAATGTACACTCATCGGAAATGTTGCCTACTTGCTAAGAAAATGGTTTTCTTGAAGTCATTATTTCTTCTAAATGAGGATGAAATGAAATGGAAACATCTTTTAATTTGATTAGCCATCCTGCCCCGTTTGGGACCTTATGCTTACCAAGCATGTAGTGACCATGAGCAGATGGACGTGTGCTCAGGCTGGAGACAATCTTGTTTAAGAGTCTCGCCCAGTGTCTACCTTAAATGTTCAGACTCTTTGCCATTGAACTATTACTGAGAAGCAGATGTATTTACCTATTATTCTGTGTCACAGAAAGCTGAGCTCAGTGGTAAAGAGCTTGCCTAGCATGTGCGGGGCCCTGGGTTCAGTATTCAGCACCAAAAAAGGAAAAGAAAAGAAAGGGTAGTGATATTGGTTGTCTTAGTTAGGGTTACCATTGCTGTGATGAAACACCATGACCAAAAGCAACTTGGGGAGAACAGGGTTTATTTTACTCACGGTTCCATAAAGCAGTTCATCATCAAAAACTGCAAGGCAGGAACCTGGAGCCGGGAGCTGATGCCCAGGCCATGGAGGGAGCTGCTTACTGGCTTGCTTTCTATGGCTGGCCCAGCCTGCTTTCTTATAGAACCCAGGACCAGAAACCCAGGGATAGTACCATGTACCATGGGCTGACCCTCACTAATTAAGAAATTAGTTGTAATCACTAATTAAGAAAAATGTTGTAACAAAATCCACTAGCCGGGCATTGGTGGCACACGACTTTAATCCCAGCACTTGGGAGGCAGAGGCAGGTGGATCTCTGTGAGTTTGAGGCCAGCCTGGTCAACAGAATGAGTGCCAGGATAGGCTCCAAAGCTACACAGAGAAACCCTGTCTCGGAAAAAAAAAAAAATCCACAGAAACTAAAAAAAACCTCTTAAGAACCAGATGTTACTTAAAATGTTCCTTTTTGGAGAAAGAAATGGCACTCTTGTATCAGTGTGGTTTTAGATAATTTACTGAGTATAATTTTAGACCAGACAGAGAAATACAACACCCTGATAGGATCATGGCAGAAGCAAAGAGTTTATTTATGCTTTTGAAGGAAAAGGCTGGACCCAACCCTGCCTTTTACAGTTAGCTTTGGCTTCAACAATTAGAGAACGGTTTATCACACACTGTGGATGTGGGAGTATACCCTCAGGTGCTGGCGTGAAGGCAGTCAAGAGATGTATATGCCAAGAGTGGACAGAATTACCGCCAGAGTGCTCGTGGCAGAACAGCTGACTGGACTGCACAGTGTGGATGTTTAAGAGTCTGTACCATCTCAGTCTGTGTAAATGCACTCTGTGTTGTGCACATAATGATGAAATTGCCTAGTGAGGCATTTCCCTGATCACATTCCCATTGCTAAGTGACACATAACTAGTGAAATGTACCATTGAAAAGTTAACAATCTGAATTTTATATTTTGTTTCTTAAGGAACAAAGATGTGAGATTCTGCAGAATGTCGTGAAAAATAAACTGGGCTGCAATATAAACAAGTCTTCTGACATTGACCTGCAGCGCATAGCTAAAGAAACTGAAGGGTTTGTGGCTAGAGATTTTACTGTTCTCGTGGACCGAGCCATACACTCCCGCCTCTCTCGTCAGCCTGTCTCCACCAGGGAAGGTATCTGCACCCCAAACCCTGAATTTCTTCCTGTTCTGGGAACATAGTCATAGCAGAGCAGGAATTACATACATTCTGTTTCGTACAGCATTTGAGTAGAAACCTGGTGTTTCCAGCAAGTATTACAGCATATTTTAAAAATGAATTGGACTTGGAGATGCACGTCTTTAATACCATCATGCAGTGGGTAGAGGCAGGCTGATCTCTGAATTTGAGGCTAGCCCCAGTTATCTAGTGAGATCTTGTTTAAAAATAAACTAAAAAAGCTTTTTTTATTTTTACACAGAATTGACTTTAACAACATCAGACTTCCATAAGGCTCTCCATGGATTTCTTCCTGCTTCTCTGAGAAATGTCAACCTGCATAAACCTAGAGACCTTGGCTGGGACAAGATTGGTGGATTACATGAAGTTCGGCAGATACTCATGGACACTATCCAGTTACCAGCAAAGGTAAGGTAAAACACATGGACACACACACACACACACACACACACACACACACACACACACACACACACACGTGCTAATGGTCAGAGGAAACCTAAACTACTACCAGCCAAGGTAAGGTAAAACACACACACACACACACACACACACACACACACACACACACACACACAACACACACACACACACACACACACACACACGTGCTAATGGTCAGAGGAAACCTAAACTACTGACCATGTTTAGTTGTTAGCTTATCACACACACACACACACACACACACACACACACACGTGCTAATGGTCAGAGGAAACCTAAACTACTGACCATGGCTTTAGTTGTTAGCTTATACAATTTCCATTTGATTGACAAGGATTTACTGAGTCACCAAAGGCATGGGATTTTCTAACTACTTGATATTTTCTCTGCCTGTAAATGCAAATCCATTTTGATATAAAGTGTCTTAATTCTGTTTTGCCTAAGTCACTCAGATTTGCTAGAGCATAGTGAACCATCTGCTGGAATTTCAGCAGAAGTAGATAGGAATGGTCTGCAAGACACCCAGGTCAATGAAGCAGACTTTTGCACTCTGGGTATTAGTCTTAGAAAGGCAGAGTTGACCGGCAGCATAAACTAGGTGGATGGAAAGATAAAGGAGGAAGTAGAGACCTGAGAAATGGGGATGGTTGTGAGGTCGATGACTCATGCAAAGTGAAGAAGTAAGTAGAGATTTGGGTCACATGTGGCTGGATGGCAGCTCTTGGGAAGGGTTGTTGTCAGGGCCTGGATGTGTTGAGTGCAGCGCAGAGCCATAGATTTAAGCCTATGGGAGAAGAAGTGGGCGTGAACTTACTAGCCAGCAGCATCATGGCCTCAAATGCTGCGTTTGGGCACCAGGCAATAATATCCAAGTCTATGGAGACCACGTGCTTTCTGCTGACTTTGAGGCCTCTCCAGTTAGTATGAAAGTGGAAGTCAGGTTGGAATTTTGTCAATAGATGAACTCACATAAGCTTGCCTAAGGAGCTGAGGCAAGCCTACTGCTGGTTGTAGCTAATGTTTACTTAATCAATGTGAGGTAGGATTTTGCATTCTGGGCAGCTGGTTATTTAGAAGGTAATTGAAAAGGAGTTAAGCACTTGGCTAGCAGAGACATTGCTGTCCATAACCACACCACCTCTGCCTCTGTTATCTCTTTGTTCCAGTGCATGAATGCACAAAGCTATCACAATGTAACCGTACAAGTGGTATATGCTCGTTGGAAGACTGCAACTTTGGGCTTTGTTTTTCTAATACAGTACTTTTAGTACACTTTAAAAAGAAAGACTGCTGTAATTCTGTGTAGCTCAGGGATGTGCCTCGCCTGGCTTAGTCAAGGCCCCAGTTACACTCTTTAGTGTCTCCAAAACAAAAGAGAAGGTCAGCAAAGTGGAAGGAAGTTCTGGTGTCCTGACTGACTATTTATATAGATACATTCCATGGGCTTCATTCATTATTTCCAATAGGAATTTCCTTCCCTGCCGTGCTGTTGTTATTAATAAAGGAGGTGGCAGTTACTAACATCCAAATGCTTTCTGTGTATTGGTCTTCAGTCTTTATTTATATTTCTGCTCTTTGTCATGCTTTTAATGTTTTTCAGTACCCAGAGTTATTTGCAAACTTGCCCATACGACAGAGGACTGGAATATTGCTTTATGGTCCCCCAGGAACAGGAAAAACTTTACTTGCTGGGGTAGTTGCAAGAGAGAGTGGAATGAATTTTATTAGTATCAAGGTATGTGTGCACTTCTTTCCTTCTTCTTTGTCTTTTTTTTATTTTTTGTTTTTATTTTTTTTTTATTTTTTTTTTGGTTTTTCAAGATAGGATTTCTCTGTGTAGCCTCAGCTGTCCTGGAACTCTCTCTGTAGACCAGGGTGGCCTTGAATTCACAGAGATCCACCTGCCTCTGCCTCCTTAGAGTGCTGGGATTAAAGGTGTGACCACCACTGGGCCTTCTTTGTCTTTTGAATTGAGGCAAGCATTTAGTTGGCATTGTTTTGCACTCACAGAACTGTGAACTTACAACCTCCTTTTTTCAAAGCTATTTCATTCTGTTCCCTCTTCATTCCTTAGCAGCCATTAATCTTATTTCTGTGTCTATGTATTTGTCTGTTCTTAATATTTTGTATACAAAAAATTAGGTAATACCTTGACGTTTTGTGTCTAGCTTCTTTCACTTAGTATACTTCAAATTGACATGTGTGTTAATATCTTAATCCTTTTGGGGACTAGATTACACTCCATTACTTACCTGTACCACATTTTGATTAGACATTCATAATCACTGGCAAACTTTGAGTTGTTTCTACAACCAGGCTTTAATGCATATATTTTAACATTAAATTATTTATTTTGTTCATATGTGTACGTGTGTGGGCTCACATGTGTGGGCTCACATGTGCCACACGTGAGCATGTCAGGGGACAGCCTGTGGGAGTTGATTCTCTCCTTGCCCTATGCGGTTCCATGGACAAACTTAAGTTGCCAGGCTTGGTGGCTTGTGCCCTCTGAGCTACCTCTGCAGTATTCTACCTACCAGGCTTTTGTGGATAATGCTGTTCTGAACACCCATGTACAAGTTTCTATAGACACATGTTCTCACTTCTTTTGGTATGTAATGAGTCTTAGGGTAATGCCTGCTTCACTTCTTCAGGAGCCACCTTTTTACCCCCACCACAGCCTTCCTTATCAATCCCAATTATACTTCTTGATTTCAGATTGATCTCCCATTTGGAAAGCTGGAGTGATGCATTTATTGGTTTATAGCTGTAAGGAATTGAATACTCACCCACCCCTCTCTCCAAGTGGCTTTTATGTTCTTGTTTAAGGCAAATCACCATCACTGTGAACAGAATTTATGTAAATAGTACAAGGAAAAGCAAACTGCACTTAAGGGAGACGAGATCTACAGGAATAGAGGCCAATTTTATGGGCCTCTCACTTGCTGACTGCCTTTACCTTACCTAGTGCACACCAGGTCTACAATTTGTTGTTGGATTGTTGCTTTTTGTTTTTGTTTTTGTTTGTTTGTTTGTTTTTCCGAGACAGGGTTTCTTTGTGTAACTTTGGAGACTGTCCTGGAACTCATTCTGTAGACCAGGCTTGACTCAAACTCATAGAGATCCGCCTGCCTCTGCCTTCCAAGTGCTGGGATTAAAGACTGGGATTAAAGGTGTGTGTCATCACTGCCCGGCTACTGTGTTTTTAAGATAGAAAGCAAGCCCACTAACGAAGGGTCATGGATCATTTGGGGCAGTGCTCACAGTCTGTCACTGGCATATCATCACGTCCCATTCTTAAAGTCTCAAGGCCTCAGCATTAGCAGTTTACCAAAGAAAATGGATTCTGAAGCAAAAGAATCATGTACTCATACTCAAAACTGACTTATAACTTGAAATCCAGGTTAGCAATTTGTAATTGGGTTTTGCCTGCCCTCTTTTGTCATGGTTCTTTTTGAACTGGGTAAACAGGTAACGATGTTGGCAACAGTGGAGAAAGTGGAAGCATTAGTCATCTGTCTTCCTTTTTCTAGATTTCTTCCAGCCCCTACTGCCTTCCTAAATGTTTTTAGATTAATGCTTGTCCATACACATTGTTCCATTAGGAAGATCTTTGACAGGTACTTTTTATGTTTTAGACTTACTCGGTTTTAAAAGTGATCCTAATCTAAGGAAAGATTTCACATTATCAATTTTGCTATATGTAATAACATTTGCTTGAAATGTTTTTACAGTTGACTTTCAGGAATTTTATTTTTTACCTCCTATATAAACAGATTGATTTCAGCAACTGAAGATGCTAAATAGACCAGTTATCTCTCTATACAATATAGGAGGCTCCCAAGGATTTGGTATCGATGGTTTGTCCCTTTTGAGCCATGTAATACTTCGCTAAACAAATCTAGAGCTTAGTTGGCAGCACTGTTTGGGCAATAGAGACTCAGCAGGGAGCAGAACTGTGCTTGAAGTTTACATTCTAATAGTGGAAAGAGACACTAAGTAGACAATCCCCCAAAAAGCTACTGGGTGGTGGTAAGCCCAACAGAAAACAAACAGTAAGGAGGCATGGAATAGCTGGGGTGGTCACACACAGTGTTGTCAGGTGAAGCTCTTAAGCAGAGGGACATGTTTGACAAAGATCTAAAGGAAATAAAGGCATAGGCTACAAGAACATCTAGGACAATGTTTTAGGCAGAGGAAGCCGAGGGTAGGCAGCCATTTCGACACCCCAGCGCAGTTCATTGTAAGATACACACGAGAGACAGTCATTCAACCCTACCTTAAACGTTCTGTAATGCATTGAGCTTAATCAAAACCCAAAGCTGTGTTTGTTTTTTAATTAATTTCATTTCAGCTTGATCTTCTTTTGCCTTCTAGGGACCAGAGTTACTCAGCAAATATATTGGAGCAAGTGAGCAAGCTGTCAGAGACGTTTTCACCAGGTGGCTTTTATGAATGTTTAAAGTTACTGGTGGTTATCATTTATTAATCTTGGTTTTGGTCTTATTTTTTTAAGAACTGGTACTTGAAACCTATGGTTTATATGAATTATTAACAAAGCAGATAACAAGTATTTTATTTCAGCAAATACTACCTAAAATATATATTTCCAGGATTAAATTTTGGAGATTATTTTTTATTTACAATAGTAATATTCCTGAAAGAATAATAAGTACTCATTCAAAGATCAGATAGGCCTGTCTGCCTTCCTTCTTTCCCTCCTTCTTTTCTTTTCTTTACTTTTCTTAGGAGACAACCTCTCACTATATAGAGCTCTCACTACATAGAGCTCTCTCTACATAGAGCTCTCGCTACATAGAGCTCTCGCTACATAGAGCTCTCTCTACATAGAGCTCTCTCTACATAGAGCTCTCTCTACATAGAGCTCTCACTACATATAGAGCTCTCTCTACATAGAGCTCTCTCTACATAGAGCTCTCTCTACATAGAGCTCTCTCTACATAGAGCTCTCACTACATAGAGCTCTCTCTACATAGAGCTCTCACTACATAGAGCTCTCTCTACATAGAGCTCTCACTACATAGTGCTCTCACTACATAGAGCTCTCTCTACATAGAGCTCTCTCTACATAGAGCTCTCACTACATAGAGCTCTCACTACATAGAGCTCTCTCTACATAGAGCTCTCTCTACATAGAGCTCTCTCTACATAGAGCTCTCTCTACATAGAGCTCTCTCTACATAGAGCTCTCACTACATAGAGCTCTCTCTACATAGAGCTCTCTCTACATAGAGCTCTCACTACATAGAGCTCTCACTACATAGAGCTCTCTCTACATAGAGCTCTCTCTACATAGAGCTCTCACTACATAGAGCTCTCACTACATAGAGCTCTCACTACATAGAGCTCTCACTACATAGAGCTCTCACTACATAGAGCTCTCACTACATAGAGCTCTCTCTACATAGAGCTCTCTCTACATAGAGCTCTCACTACATAGAGCTCTCACTACATAGAGCTCTCTCTACATAGAGCTCTCTCTACATAGAGCTCTCTCTACATAGAGCTCTCACTACATAGAGCTCTCTCTACATAGAGCTCTCTCTACATAGAGCTCTCTCTACATAGAGCTCTCTCTACATAGAGCTCTCACTACATAGAGCTCTCACTACATACAGCTCTCTCTACATAGAGCTCTCACTACATAGAGCTCTCACTACATAGAGCTCTCACTACATACAGCTCTCTCTACATAGAGCTCTCTCTACATAGAGCTCTCACTACATAGAGCTCTCACTACATAGAGCTCTCACTACATAGAGCTCTCACTACATAGAGCTCTCACTACATAGAGCTCTCTCTACATAGAGCTCTCTCTACATAGAGCTCTCTCTACATAGAGCTCTCTCTACATAGAGCTCTCTCTACATAGAGCTCTCTCTACATAGAGCTCTCTCTACATAGAGCTCTCTCTACATAGAGCTCTCTCTACATAGAGCTCTCTCTACATAGAGCTCTCTCTACATAGAGCTCTCTCTACATAGAGCTCTCACTACATAGAGCTCTCTCTACATAGAGCTCTCTCTACATAGAGCTCTCTCTACATAGAGCTCTCTCTACATAGAGCTCTCTCTACATAGAGCTCTCACTCACTACATAGAGCTCTCTCTCACTACATAGAGCTCTCACTACATAGAGCTCTCTCTACATAGAGCTCTCTCTCACTACATAGAGCTCTCTCTCACTACATAGAGCTCTCACTACATAGAGCTCTCTCTACATAGAGCTCTCTCTACATAGAGCTCTCACTACATAGAGCTCTCACTACATAGAGCTCTCTCTACATAGAGCTCTCTCTACATAGAGCTCTCTCTACATAGAGCTCTCTCTACATAGAGCTCTCACTACATAGAGCTCTCACTACATAGAGCTCTCTCTACATAGAGCTCTCTCTACATAGAGCTCTCACTACATAGAGCTCTCACTACATAGAGCTCTCTCTACATAGAGCTCTCTCTACATAGAGCTCTCACTACATAGAGCTCTCACTACATAGAGCTCTCTACTAGAGCTCTCACTACATAGAGCTCTCTCTACATAGAGCTCTCTCTACATAGAGCTCTCACTACATAGAGCTCTCTCTACATAGAGCTCTCTCTACATAGAGCTCTCACTACATAGAGCTCTCATAGAGCTCTCACACATAGAGCTCTCACTACATAGAGCTCTCACTACATAGAGCTCTCTCTAGAGCTCTCACCACATAGAGCTCTCTCTACATAGAGCTCTCTCTACATAGAGCTCTCTCTACATAGAGCTCTCTCTACATAGAGCTCTCACATAGAGCTCTCTCTACATAGAGCTCTCTCTACATAGAGCTCTCTCTACATAGAGCTCTCTACATAGAGCTCTCTCTACATAGAGCTCTCTCTACATAGAGCTCTCACTACATAGAGCTCTCTACATACAGCTCTCTCTACATAGAGCTCTCTCTACATAGAGCTCTCACTACATAGAGCTCTCACTAGAGAGCTCTCTCTACATAGAGCTCTCACTACATAGAGCTCTCTCTACATAGAGCTCTCTCTACATAGAGCTCTCTCTCACTACATAGAGAGCTCTCACTACTAGAGCACTAGAGCTCTCTCTACATAGAGCTCTCTCTACATAGAGCTCTCTCTACATAGAGCTCTCTCTACATAGAGCTCTCTCTACATACAGCTCTCTCTAGCTCTCTCTACATACAGCTCTCTCTACATACAGCTCTCTCTCACTACATAGAGCTCTCTCTCACTACATAGAGCTCTCTCTACATAGAGCTCTCACTACATACATCTCTCTCAGAGCTCTCTCTACATAGAGCTCTCACTACATAGAGCTCTCACTACATAGAGCTCTCTCTACATAGAGCTCTCTCTACATAGAGCTCTCTACTAGAGCTCTCACTAGAGCTCTCACTACATAGAGCTCTCACTACATAGAGCTCTCTCTACATAGAGCTCTCTACTAGAGCTCTCACTAGAGCTCTCACTACATAGAGCTCTCTCTACATAGAGCTCTCTCTACATAGAGCTCTCTCTACATAGAGCTCTCTCTACATAGAGCTCTCTCTACATAGAGCTCTCACTAGAGCTCTCTCTACATAGAGCTCTCTCTACATAGAGCTCTCACCACATAGAGCTCTCACCACATAGAGCTCTCTCTACATAGAGCTCTCTCTACATAGAGCTCTCTAGAGCTCTCACTATAGAGCTCTCTAGAGCTCTCTAGAGCTCTCTAGAGCTCTCTAGAGCTCTCACCATAGAGCTCTCACATAGAGCTCTCACTAGAGCTCTCTAGAGCTCTCACTAGAGCTCTCTCTACATAGAGCTCTCTCTACATAGAGCTCTCACTACATAGAGCTCTCTAGAGCTCTCTCTACATAGAGCTCTCTCTACATACAGAGAGCTCTCTCTACACATAGAGCTCTCTCTACATACAGACATAGAGCTCTCACTACATAGAGCACATAGAGCTCTCTCTACATAGAGCTCTCACTACATAGAGCTCTCACTACATAGAGCTCTCACTACATACAGAGAGCTCTCTCTACATAGAGCTCTCACTACATACAGAGAGCTCTCTCTACATAGAGCTCTCACTACATAGAGCTCTCACTACATAGAGCTCTCACTACATAGAGCTCTCTCTACATAGAGCTCTCACTACATAGAGCTCTCTCTCACTACATAGAGCTCTCTCTACATAGAGCTCTCTCTACATAGAGCTCTCACTACATAGAGCTCTCTCTACATAGAGCTCTCACTACATAGAGCTCTCACTACATAGAGCTCTCACTACATAGAGCTCTCTCTACATAGAGCTCTCACTACATAGAGCTCTCTCTACATAGAGCTCTCTCTACATAGAGCTCTCTCTACATAGAGCTCTCACTACATAGAGCTCTCACTACATAGAGCTCTCTCTACATAGAGCTCTCTCTACATAGAGCTCTCTCTACATAGAGCTCTCACCACATAGAGCTCTCACCACATAGAGCTCTCTCTACATAGAGCTCTCACCACATAGAGCTCTCACCACATAGAGCTCTCACCACATAGAGCTCTCTCTACATAGAGCTCTCACCACATAGAGCTCTCACCACATAGAGCTCTCACCACATAGAGCTCTCTCTACATAGAGCTCTCACCACATAGAGCTCTCACTACATAGAGCTCTCACTAGATAGGGCTCATGGTCCTTCTGCCTCAGCCTCCTAATGCTGGGATTAGAAGTGTGCATCACCACACTTTTCCTTCAGATTAGATTCTTATATGAAGCAAATAACTATTCCTGGTGTACCCTTATGTCTTTAAGTTCTAAGTTCTTTTTCCTCTCCGCTCCTAATGTCTCTTAGAAGTCAGCATGCCATATATCCAGTTTTATTAATGCTTGTGTTACTAAATGTACATAAGATCACACATTAATACAGAAGATAAATAATTATCAGTTATTCAAGTATAACAGAATCATGGGAAATTTTTAAAGTAAAATTTTACTTTGTTGCAGTCTTCTAAAAAATTTTGTGACACAGTGTACAGCTAAGAGACTATACATAGTAAATATATGAATATAATTTGAAAAGGAATAATAAGGTAAAGGTTTATATATCTACTATGAAGTTTAAGAAATAGAGCCTTATAAGAGGGGCCTTATTAAAGTCCATGACCACATATTGACAAAACGTTAAATTAAAAAAAGAACATATTATAATTCTAATATTTTGTATCTAATAATATAGATTTTTTTCAGAGTATTCCTACAAAACAATGCAAAAATAATGAGCTTGCCATCTTTGAACAGGTTGAAGAATTAAGTAGGCATTTCCCAGAAGCGGAAGCCACTTGAACACACATAAAAATGGCCACCATGGGCTGGAGTGTTGCTCAGTAGTTCAAAGAGCTTGCTGCTCTTCTGGGGAACCTGAGTTTGGTTCCCAGCACCCACATTAACTCTAGTTCCAAGGGATCTGACATCCTCTTCTGGTATCTGAGAACACATGCACACACATTGCACACACATATACACACACACACACACACACACACACACACACACACACACACACACACACATACAAATCTTCTTTTATATGGTTAGCCATGATAAAAATCTATTGACTAAGATTTGGGCTTCAGTCTCTTACTTATCCAGAGGCATGAATCTCTGAACAAGTATTTTAAGCTCTCAAGAGTCAATTTAGAGAGAACATGGGAGGCAAATATAATAAAGTTCCTTGTGTTCATAGATGAAATTATCAGGGAATTAATAATGCAATAAAATAAGTAACACTACTATGAACAAAAAACTCAGTTTAAATTTTATTATCCTGAAATAAATAATTAAGGATAATTGTATCTAGCTTTCTTTAAGGGTTAGTTGTGAAGATATATATATATATATATATATATATATATATATACATATATATATCATATATTGTATGTATATATATGTGTGTGTGAATAATATATATATTATTATGAAAGTGTGTGTAAAGAGTTAGTGAACTCTGGAGCCCTGGTAAAATGCAGAGTGTTGTGTTTTTTTTTTTCTCCAGAGCACAGGCTGCAAAGCCCTGCATTCTTTTCTTTGATGAGTTTGAATCCATTGCTCCTCGAAGAGGTCACGACAACACAGGGGTTACAGACCGAGTAGTTAACCAGTTGCTGACACAGTTGGATGGAGTTGAAGGCTTACAGGGTAAATCACTGTGAATAGAAAACACACTGTAGAAAGAAGTTACTAAATGACATTCTAACGCGCTCTTTTCCCCTCAGGTGTATATGTGTTGGCTGCCACTAGTCGCCCTGACTTGATTGACCCTGCCCTGTTGCGCCCTGGCCGATTGGATAAATGTGTATACTGCCCTCCTCCAGACCAGGTGACAACTTCAGAGTCCCAAACCCAGCAGATGCAGGTGCCACACTCTTTGCTTGTGAGCGTCCTTTGGCCACGTGGTAGCAGTTGTCCTTAGAACACAGCTTTGCAGGCAAAGGCTTTGTTTATTATTTACTCAACATAACAGGCCCTGACTCGGGTGTCCAGGAACGCTGCGTTGGCCAATAGGAGAAAATCAGGAAACATAAAAAGGACTATTTAACACATGCTATTTTCAAAGCTCCACACCAGTGTCCTGTCAGAAACCTCTGGTTCAGAGTCAAGCAAGTGGGACAGTGAGCATGTGGCCAGGCCACATGGAGAAAGGTGTTTCAACCCTTTTTGTCATGGTCTGCCAACCCTTGCTCCCAAATGTGCAAAGCACTAAATAAATAAATGAAAGGAGGAGGCCAAAGGTCAAAGTATATGGTCCATGTGTTGTTTCTTAGTAACTCTCCTCTGTTGGCACACTTGCCAAATCTAGGAAATAGCCACATGTGAGTGTCAAGTTGTTCACACTGAATAGTTACAAATACTGGTTTTTATTCATTTTCTTACCTGTGTCTCCTGTTAGGGACACAGGTCTAAGAAGGTCAGCTAATATACTTGTAGTACATTTTACACACTGCTTGGAAAGCTTCTTAGATATGTCGTTAATTTGTGAAAAACATTTTAAGAGTCACAATTTACAGTAACAGTTCATTTTTTATGTGTTTAGTCAATTAGTTTTTCTTCCTTCAGGTGTCACGTCTTGAGATTTTAAACGTCCTCAGTGCCTCTCTACCTCTGGCAGGTGACGTGGACCTTCAGCACATGGCGTCGGTAACAGAATCCTTCACTGGAGCTGATCTGAAAGCTCTACTGTACAACGCACAGCTGGAGGCCTTGCAGGGAAGGCTGCTGCCCGGTGGGCTCCATGTGAGTTCCTTGGGAAGGCTGGTAGGGTGGTCAGCGACGAGAAAAAGAGGTCAGGACCAAACTCTCCAGGGACTTTAACATGCCTGCCGTAAATGTTCCAAAATTGGATATGGGATTTGCAGTGAATTTTACTTATGAAGTTTTGGCACATGTTTCCCTAACATAACCATAATATTAACAAGCTAATTGGTATTAGAAAAATATTATTTAGTGTGTATTATGATAAAGCTTGTGAGGGACTTAGATGGATTCCATGGCAGGTGAGGAGGTGACCGAGGTGGAGGGACAAACTTGCCAGGCAGACAGAGCTTGAGTGAGAAGTTTTATTAGAAAGGGAAAGGGGGGGAGGAAAGGGAAAAGAGGTACAGAGACAGAGAGAGGATAGAAGAGGGAGACAAGAAAAGTCCTGTCTGCCCCAAGGAACAGCAGGAAAGAGAGTGTGGGAAAGAGAGAGCAGAAAGAGAGAGTTAAGTGGCAGGAGGCCTTTCTTTTTGGTTTTCCAAGACAAGGTTTCTCTGTGTAGCTCTGGAGGCTGTCCTGGGACTCACTGGGCAGGCCAGACCAGGCTGGCCTTGAACTCACAGAGATCTACCTGCCTCTGCCTCCTGAGTGCTGGGACTGAAGGCGCACACCACCAACGCCAGCTGAGGAGGCCTTTCTTTTAAAGGGGTTCTTTGCACCTGGGCTGACCAGGGTACTGCCTGAGTGCATTCTGCCAGATGACAGGGGCAGGGCAGCATAATGTCTGAATCCTTAGAGTGAGGTAGCATGAATTCATATAAATAGAAAAATAACTGGGGTTTTCAGCTATTTTATGTTATTACTGAAGTTATTATTTATTTTGAAGATGAAATTGTGCCAGCCGGCCAGTGGCGGTCTCCTGTGGACGACACATATGGCCTTATCTCATGTCCCCGTTATTCTTCAGCAACTCCCTTACTTCCGATGCAAGTTGATCTTTGTTTATCTTGCATTTTCTAGATCCCAGCCCTAGAACCAGTGTTTTCTCTAACGGTGGCATTTTGCTTTTAATTATTGCAGAAGATAATTTACTATATATAGACTTTGCCTGTATTTTCTAGGAAGCTTTTCTATATATTTCCCTCCACCCATTTTTGTTGGGAATTTCTGTAGGTCCTAAATTTCTTAAATCATTCCAAGCATGTGTGTGTGTGTGGGGGGGGGGTGTGCGGGATGCACATGTATGTAACCTGTGCGCAAATGCACATGGAAGTCAGTGAGCAGCCTTGGGTGGTATTCCTCCTCCTTTGAGACAGGGTCCCTCACTAGTCGGAAGCTGTGGGCAGGCTGGCTGGCCAGGGGGTATCTGAGTCACACTGTCCCTGCCACCCTGCCCTGTGATGACAATCCCACACCACTGTGGCCAGATCTTTTCTGTGGGTTCTCAGGATGAAACTCCGGGCCTCATGCTTACACAGTGCTTTACCTACTGAATTATCTCCACAGCCCTGGGTCAAGGTTTTGCTATTTATTTTAGCAAGCCATTATAGTGAGTGTTTGTGTTTGTTTTTCTTTTTCATATGAGTGCTTTACAAGTGAATATATGTACACAGACATCTACACTCTATAATGTGGTTGATATTAATCATTTCATAGTAAAAAAAAAAATGAGTGAGTGAAAGGCAGCGATGGAGAACTAAAACCTGGTTCTGAGTCCTAGCTTTGTTATCATAGGGAAAGCTGATGTATTTTACACACTTCATTTTAACCTTCCCTTATTGTAGTAGTTACGCTTGTATTGTGTAGGGCTGGCCATGTAGCTCAGTTGGTAGCATGCCTAACACACACAGGGCTCTGGCTTCATCCCCCAGCACCAGGTAAAGCAGGGCGTGCTGGTGCATACCTGGAATCCCAAGAATCATAAACTCAAGGTCATCCTAAGTTACATAGCAAATATGAGGCCAGTGTAGGCTACATGGAACCTTGTCACGTAAAAATGTTGTTATTGTGTACCTCGAACCCATGGAGGATTGAGAGCTTGCTGAGAAGGGTGAGCCTCCCCGTGCTGTTCTACGGAGTGTCGTCTGCTGTTATTTCTGGTTACCAAGGGTGTAAGTCTTAACTACCGGCACTCTCTCTGTGTAATTTAGGATGGAGGCTCCAGCTCTGACAGTGACCTAAGTCTGTCTTCAATGGTCTTTCTTAACCACAGTAGTGGTTCCGACGACTCAGCTGCAGATGGAGAAAGTGGCTTAGATCAGTCCCTTGTTTCTCTCGAGATGTCTGAGATCCTTCCAGATGAATCAAAATTCAATATGTACCGGCTCTACTTTGGAAGCTCCTATGAATCAGAGCTTGGAAATGGAACCTCCTCTGACCTGGTACATTGTGTATTCATCATTCCGTGGCTCTGATACTCGAGGATATAAGTTGATGTGACATTGGAGTGGGATCCCTCTCCTAACCAGCCCCACAGGGTCTTTCTGGTTGGTTGGTCTGCACTAAAAGTAGTCTTGTTTTTCAGTCCTTGTTGAGTATTTAAACAGGAGCGGGAGCAAGGGGCTTGGTTCTGCAGGGCCTTTGTGATCTCTCTTGAGTGATCTTAAACCCTTTTCACTCTGAGACCCATCTAATAGTAAATGTAAAATTTATCATCATGAAGTACTTCTGGATATTAGGGAATTTGCTGCAATATCATCTAAAATTCCTAACAGCAAAAATGTTACCTACCTGTGATTCTTTTTATGGGAAATATGAAAAGAAGTAATATTATGTATCAACAAGGAAACTATTTAGATTAAATGTGGGCAACATTTTTTCTAGTTAGTTAAAATATATACCCACTCAAATTAATAGTGACTTACTATTGCTTTTTTTAACATATAACAGTTTTACATGCATAGTTCCTTTTTATGTATATTTGCTTAAATAATTCAGGTTTTTGGTTTTTTGGCCTTGAACTCACAGAAAGCCACCTACCCCTGCCTCCCAAGTACTAGGATTAAAGGCATGTGCCACCACTGCCCAGCTTAATTCAGGTTTCTAAAAATATAAAAATACCTACTTTTATTCCTAAGAAGTAGGGTCTTGTTTTTTAAAAATATATATAGAATTTAATTCTGTTTCCTATTTTTCAATTTCTCTAGAAATATTGGGGAACCTTACCTTAACTATTTCCTAGGCACTAAGAGAGGGGGCTAGGGAGATGGCTGCCAGTGAAGTGCTTGACCCAGAAGCATGACCTGAGTTCTGATTCCCATGTAGAAAGATGGACACAGTGATGCATATCTGTAATCTAGCCTGGGGAGGCATAGACAGGAGGATCACTGAGGTCTGCTAGCCAGGCAGTGTAGACAGCATTGAGCTCCAAGTCAGAGTCTATCTCGGAAAATAAAGTACAAAGCAACTGAAAGGGCACCTGACACTGACCTCTGACCTCCGGCCCCTCACCCATGCACCTACACAGAAAACTAAGAGTAGGGTTCATGTTGAACCTGTCCTTGGCCACCAGTGTAATAGGTTTAAGTAGCAAAATAGTAAAAGAGACCTCTATGCTCTGGCTGCTGCTTTGATTTGCTCTGGAGGTCCAGCTCCACTGGTGTCACTGAACCTTGATTGATAGAACTTTTAAACTTGCTTAACTTTGGTAAAGTAAACATAAACTTACCTAAGTTAAGGTTATTGCTTGAGGGCTGTGGCCCGATAGTCTTCTTGTGCTCCGGGATGGCCTTCTGCGCATCCTAGCAGCACCGAGTAGACTTGAGGTTGGAAGGGGAGGGTGGTGAGGAGCTCTGGAAGGGGGGGAGGCGAGGGGAAACACATGCAAATGTGAAATTCTCAAACAATGGCTATTAAAAGGGGAACCAAGCTCTCATTTTTGTCTCCGGTGACACGGCTCTCTTTCTCTCCCTCCCTTCGCACCCATCCATCTCCCTTGGTCTTTGCTGTCCACTTGCTGCAGAGCTCACAGTGTCCCTCGGCACCAAGCTCAGTGACTCAGGATTTCCCTGCAGCTCCTGGAAAAGAGCCATTGTTTACACAACATCCTATGTTCAGGACACCTTCCCAGGAAGGCTACCAAGAGCTGACCCAGGAGCAGAGAGACCAGCTGAAGGCCGAAATCAGCATCATCAAAGGCAGATACCAGAGCCAAAGTGGAGTATGGCCCTTTCCCCTCACAACCGCTAAAACCCTGAAAGTCTCTTTCCCCTTTTGGTCATGCATGTCTTTGCATCTTCTTTCCATTTCTTACTTTTTGATTTCATTTTACATTCCAGTCACACTTCTCACTCCCACTCCTCTTCCCACCCTCCCTCATCTCCCCCCAGCCCACCCCCAGTCCACTCCTCCTCACGGGTAAGGGCTCCCATGAAGAGTCAACATTGTCTGTACAGTAGGATGGGCCGTGTCTTTGCATTTTAACTGAGCCCTATTTACAAGCAGAGTGCTGAAGCACGGTGACTCAGTAAGACGGTTATTAATGTCCTTGCTTTGGAATTGTCCTTTGAGAAAGAATGTGTGCTATCCAGGAAAAAAACTGACAAGAAGAAATGACACTGGGACTGCCACTTTATTCCTTGAATTTCCAGGTTAACATTTGTTTAATCTGCTTTTTGTTTAAGGAGGATGAATCCCTTAGCCAGCCAGGACCAATCAAAACCAGTTTTGCTATTAGCCAGGCACATTTAATGACTGCGCTTGCCCACACAAGACCGTCCATTAGTGAAGAGGAAGAGAAGGATTTTGCTGAGCTGTAAGTAACCATAAAAAACTTACTATTCACTTAAGTTCTTGTATGTTTAAATTTTTTTAAAATTTGGAATCTAACTTAAAAATATACATGGTCAAACTGGTGACAGAGCATCTGCCTAGAATGTGGAAGACCCTGGGCACTCATTCCCATAACAAAAAAAAGAAATTGTCATAACTATGCACCTATTAGACTCTCCTTAATTAGTTTGTTGGTTATATTTGAGTTATATTATAGTGAGATATTTATTCCTGGCTTCATTTAAGAATAAATACTTCAGCTGGGCGATGGTAGCGCACATCTTTAATCCCAGTGCTCGGGAGACAGAGGCAGGAGGATCTCTGTGAGTCTGAGTTCTGAGGCCAACCTGGTCTATAAGAGCTAGTTCCAGGACAGCTGAGGCTACACAGAGAAACCCTGTCTTGAGGGGGTGGAGATAAATACTTCAGTTCTTGTTCAATTTTGCAGTTCTTTGGAGGTGAGGTGTACCTATGTCAGCAATGTGTGCTTATTATACAAATATCAAAAAAAAAGATAAGGAAGAACAAGAAATGGAAATTTCCTTAATCTCCAGTGACTTTGTGTGCTTATATTCTTCTCACTAAAATGAGAGCGCTCTTTGTGCTGCTAGGCCCATAGTCCCTTTGAGCCACCCATGCACATTGCACACTGTGGACAGCTGATGCAGGTCTCTTTGAGCCACCCATGCATCTTGCACACTGTGGACAGCTGATGCAGGTGGCTGCTTCCAGCGTATCTCTGCCACGGTATCCAGGTTTCAGCATTCATGTTGCCTCCGGGTTCTCACTGCTATTCTGTAAGCAGTGTGGAGCCAAATGTCCACACTTCATTCCTTAGTTCACTGGCATAAAGGGAGAGTCATTGCCTCTCAGGGTACTAGCATGTCTTAGGCTTTCAAAGTGTTTCCAGACTGCTATAGCCGAGTTTCTTTCAGTGGGAGTACACAGGGTGCCAGATCTCAGACCCGACCACCTCAGTGTCCCACTGCTCTAAACACAGCTGGTTTAATTGCAGAGAAAGGATGTCTTATTTTAGTAATTTCCCTGCCTTTGAATAAAACTGCCAAAGTTATAATTTTCATATTGCTCATTGACATTTGTATTTTATCCTTTATAATCTACTGTTTATTGTCTTTCTCCTTTTCTCTACTAGATTGCAACTTTGAAAAATTATTTTTGATAATTTCCCCCACCATTTTCCAGTTATTTTCCTTTCATTTCTTAAAACATGAGGCTGTTTTTAAAACAATCCATTATTTTTTTTGTAATTATTAAGTGTTATTCACTAAATATTATCTCTCTTACTTTTTAAGGTATGAAAACTTCCAAAATCCAAAGAAGAGAAAAAATCCAAGTGGGACAGTGTTTCGACCTGGACAGAAAGTAACTTTAGCATAAAATATAGTTCTGATTTTTCTAGGATGTGTTTGTTTGTTTGTTCTGATTGTCTGTCCCTAAGTTGAAAACATAAAAATGATGTCTGTAAATTTCTTTTTAATTTAATAAATTGGTTAATTTTATAGAATGGTAAATGCTGTGATTATATAATTAATGCTCAGGACTGTCTGAGATAGATAGTGAGGCTAAATGAAGGTATTTATAACAGATTGTATATTTATTTCCATAAGTCTATATTAAATCCTCAGTGAAATGATATCAGATCAGTGATGAAACAAATTTGTTTTCTTTTAGAGGGGAGAGATTTCTTGGCACTCACTGTTTTTGTGCCATTTGACAGATTGTATGCCTTGCAATTTGACTGTTTTGAAAAAAGATATATTCTATTATCTTCTGATTTTTTTTTTAAATCTGAACATGACATTTACATACAATACAATTCAAATAAACTTAATCCCTTCAATGGACAATGCCTGATAGACTCAGAATTTTTAAATGTTGTTCTTTTTGGTCCTGATTGTAGTAGCATGATTTTATCTTGATATTCTCTTAAATCCATGAACTAAATTGTAAAGTCAGCCACCATCAACACACACAGTATCTCTAATACCTAGTAGTTGGGTTTGGAAAGGAAGACAGAGAGAATTAATCTCATAAGTATATGAGATCTTGATGTGGGTGAGTGTACCAACAGGATCCCTCTCCTGTTCACAGCTGGGTTAACCGCTGCCATGAGGCCATTAGGACTCAAAGAAGCCTGGATTTCCCTTTCTGTTTCTTCATTGTGCTGGCCATAGCCTAAGAAAGCTGTTTTTTGTTTGTTTGTTTATTTGTACTTTGTACTTTTTCACTCTTTTCTAAAGCTCCCTGTCTTAGTTAGGGTTTCTATTGCTGTGATAAGACACCATGACCACAGCATCTCTTTTTGTTTATTTGTTTTTATTTTTTTGAGACAGGGTTTCTCTGAGTAAGGTCCTGGCTGTCCTAGAACTCGCTCTGTAGACCATGCTGCCCTTGAACTCACAGAGATCCATCTGCCTCTGCCTCCCGAGTGCTGGGATTAAAGGCATGCGCCACCACCACCCAGCCAGGGCAACTCTTAAAAAGGAAAACATTTAATTGAGGGAGCTCTGTTATGGTTTAGAGGTGCAGTTCAGTATCATCGTGGAGGGGAGCAGGGCAGCATGCAGGCAGACATGGTGCTGGAAGAGTAGCTGAGAGTCCTACGTCTTGCAGGCAACAGGAAGTCAACTGATACACTTGGTGGTATCCTGAGTGTAGGAAACCTCAAAGCCTGCCCCCACAGTGACACAGTTCCTCCAACAGAGCCATAGCCACTCCAATAAAACCACACCTCCTAATAGTGCCACTCTGTATGAGACTGTGGGGGCCATTATATCCAAACCACCACCCTCCCCTCTGGCCATGTGGCTGCTTGCCACACCTCCTTGTCTAATTTATAAACGTGTAGCTCTCTCTCTTCATCTTTCCTCACCACCCAGCTCCTCTGGGCAGCGGATGCATTTGCAGCTTGCCTTTGTCCTACAGCTTAAAACAAATACCTGAGTTTTCAGTCTTAGGGTTGTGGTTTTGGTTCATAGCATAAAGGAAATATGCTACTTCTCGTAGGATCGCACAATCTCCCAGAGGTCAGCTGTTTCAGGGTGACAATTTAAATTAAACCCTGTGAATCCCCTGGGTGACACTGGGGTACTCTTCACTGTAAGATGAGTGACGTAATCAAGTTGTGTCATGTGAGTGACAGTGAAAGTGTTAGTCAGTCTTTGAAAGCTGGCGTTGGCAGATGTTTGAAGTACAGACAAAAGAAATCTAGTTCCAGGATGTGCTGCCTCAAGAGATGTGGTACAGTGGGGCTGCAGAAGTCATCTGGGCTCAGGCTGGATTCCCTGTGTGTAGACTTGGGATGCTCAGTGCTGCTGACTAGAAGGTTACCAGGATAGAAAGACAGCCCGCATATGGAGAACAGTCAGTCACTTCCCATTCTTGCCCCCTTGAACCACATACATGGGTCTGTCAAGGGTGCAAAGCCTGGAGAAGAAAGTTAACATTATAGACATTCTGACTGCATGACCCTTAAGAGCACTAATGGCAGTCTTCCAAAGCCTGACAACCTAAGTGCTGTCCTGGAACCCACATAAAGGTGGAAGGAGAGAACTAACTCTACGTAGTTGTCTTCTGACCTCCTCACACACTCTGATACACATCTCTGCACACAGCAAACGAATGCAATAGAAATGAATGAAATAAAAAATGTATTAAGCCAGGCGGTGGTGGCGCACGACTTTAATCCCAGCACTCAGGAGGCAGAGGCAGATGGATCTCTGTGAGTTCGAGACCAGCCTGGTCTATAAGAGCTAGTTCCAGGTCAGTCTCCAAAGCCACAGAGAAACCCTGTCTCGAAAAACAAACAAACAAAAATTAATTAATTAAAAGCAAAAGAGCCCTGAAGGCTTTTAGCTGAGTATTCATTCACATAGGACACAAATATTTCTGGCTCGATCCAAGAACTCTGGCCTTTCCCCCAAGCCTCATAGCCAATCATACTCTCTAACTAACACTCTGATTATCTGGTTATTGGCTACCATTTAAGAGTTAGCATAGCTTTTGATAGCACATATCTCTCCTAACAAAATTAAGGAGAAAGATTGCTCAAAAATTCTTCCACAAGAGCAGTAGTAACTATAGGTAACAATACAATGTAATACAAATATTGTTTCAGAGATCCAGGAGAAACGATTTTGAACATTTGGGCTGTAAAAAGTAAACAAAGGGATAGATACATTTGATCTGATTAAACATCACATGGTATTAGTAGATATGTATCAAAATATGTTGGCCCTACTATTATAACTTATATTTCTATTTTTTTCAAATTAAAAAATTCTGGATGGGTTTATGACATAAACTGATAATCCTGTCCCTTGGGAGGCTGAGGCAAGAGAACCTCTTATAGAGTTTCTATAGAGGGAGCTAAATAAAAGAAAAAGAAAACCTGCACGTTTGGGGGATTTATCCCCTGTTGTCAGAGGATAACATATTCCTCATATTCCTCATATTCCTCAACCCAGGAATATGTTCACATATTGGTTAGTTGGGCCACAGTGGTGTTCCAGGTTTCTAGGAATCCATGTCAGTGCAAACCCCATGTCTTCAATCACCTGACGAATGTCTGTGATTCCCAATGCACCTGGGATATGCTCTGGTGAGTGGCCTTGGTTCCATCCTGTGTGGAAGGCACTGAGGCAAGAAGACTCGTATAAAGTGCTGCCGATGCTACTGAGGAACCCTTCCCTGGTGTGCCTGACTTGTTACAGCTCTCTGGGGTTTATGTGAGTGTTTAGGGATTCAAACTCCAGCCCGCATGCTCCAGCAGCAGGCACTTTAACAACTACGGCTTCTCCTAATGCCTAATGCCAGGACCTAAACCATTGGTTTTAGAAATGTGCTTAAAACACAATCCAAAGCAATACATTCTTATATCTCAACCTGCTGTACGTGATAGTCTCGAAAAGTCTGTTCTTTATTCTTCTGCATACAGATGATGCTGGTTTGGATCCACTTATGCACTGAGGATAGCAACCTGAACAACTGTAGCTGGGTGAAGTGCTGGATTGCACGCCTATCATCCCAGCACTTGGGAGGCAGAGGCAGGAAGATCACTTGTGAATTTAAGGCCAGCCAGGAACACATAAGGAGATCCAACCTCAAAACACCATAAAATAAAACACTAGTCTAAAAGGGAATAATATAGAATTACTCTTTCCACACACACACACAAACACACAGACAAACGAACATATATGCAATCATTGAACACAAAACTGCTTCAGACATGCTGCTTTCTCAGCAAGCTTCAAATTATCTAGCAGGATGCCCTTATATTATAAATGCATTATAAAAATTCTGTAGTTAGCAGGACTTTTTGTCTTTGACGCCATTATATTTATCCAGTAGCATTAAGAAGTACTCATATTGTCTAGCAACTACAAGTACCTTGAGTTTTATTCCTGAGCCCCCCTCCGCTGTGTTCTTTGAGGCAGGGTTTCTCACTGGAACGGGCTGGCTGGCCAGAATCTCAGACATCCACCTTTCCCTGCCTTCCCAGGTCTGGGAAAAGTGCACACCACCACACCTTCCTTTTATGTGGGTGTTAGAGACTGAACTTTAACAATGGGCTTAACTTCCCAGTCCCCAGTCCTCCTTCCATGTACAAGTGGATGTTACCAAGAGCACTGGCAGACCGTATATACAAGGACAATCGAGGCTAACTGTAGCCCATTAACAATTAGAGCGATGTCACTGATTCAAAATAAGTCTTAACTGTAAAAGAAATGGAAACTGGCCAACTACAGTACTTTTAAGAGATGGGAGAAGCAGAGACTCTAAAAATAAATGGACATTTACTTCCTTTTTTAAGATTTATTTTTATTTTATGAGTGTTTGCCTACATGCATGTCTGTGTACTGTGTGTGTGCCTGCTGCCCAGGGGCCAGAAGAGGGTGTCAGATACTCAGGAGCTGGAGTTACACAAGGTTGTGAGCCACCGTGTGAATCTTGGGAACTGAACCTGGGCCCTCCACACTTTACTGTGAAGTCATCTCTGCAGCCCAGCACATCCATTCTTTTAGGAGAAAAGAAACTAGAACCTTAAAATGCTGGACAGTGTCATTATGCCACTAATTTCATAGGCACTATGACTTGGATTATTTTTCATTGTGTGTAAAATTAGTCTATGACTTGGTCTATGAGTCTCATAGACTTAGTCTCTGAGTCTAACAAGTCAATAACCAAAAATAAAGGAATATGACATTATAACAAATACCATTAAATACCATTAGCTATATATTGATATGGAAGTATTATCCAGAATTTTTGGCAGTAAGTTGAAATGAGGCAATTTAGTCTAGATAATTTGCTCTAGCCCATTTCACAAATGTTAAGATGTATGGTTCTAAACCATTGATTTTCAAAATATTTTAACCACAATTTGATGTAGGTTTTTTTTTTTTTTTTTTTTTTTTTTTTGGTTTTTCGAGACAGGGTTTCTCTGTGGCTTTGGAGGCTGTCCTGGAACTAGCTCTTGTAGACCAGGCTAGCCTCGAACTCACAGAGATCCACCTGCCTCTGCCTCCTGAGTGTTGGGATTAAAGGTGTATGCCACTAACGCCCGGCTGTAGTAGGTTTTTATGTACTTATATCCATAGAAAGCATAGCATTATGTGGATTAATAAACCAAATATGATGTATGTTTCTAGAACTTGTTTTACAAACATGCTAACAAGATAGTTTTTTTCTAATTTAACACAGCTTTCTTAAACTACGAGGGGTACCAGGAGTATAAATAATGCAAAATCATACACAATGACATAGAAGTTTGAGGCCAGCCTGGGCTACCTAAAACCTTACCTCAAAGCAATCAACCAAACAGGCACACGAACTAAAACCATTATTAAAACTTTGAAAAAAACAAAACAAACATGCCCAGGGAAGCTGCCATAAAGCCTCTCTCTCTCTCTCTCTCTCTCTCTCTCTCTCTCCTCTCTCTCTCTCTCTCTCTCTCTCTCTCCCTCTCACTCTTCTGGTCCATGATAGAACTTAATTCTGAAAGTGTGCAACGTATCCACGTTTGCACAGGAAACACCCACTCATTAACTAAACAACTTTCCCTCCATTATGCATGACTTTACCTGCTTATTGCCAAAATGGAATTGCGACCATCTTAGACACTCTTTTTTGAAGAGACACCATGACCAAGGCAATGCTTATAAAAGAAAGCAAAATTTAATTTAATTCAGGGCTTGCTTAGTCTATTATCATCATGGCAGGGAGCATGGTACTGAAGCAGTATCTGAGAGCTACATCCCAGCCTGTAAGCAAAGAAAGACACTGGGCCCAGAGTGGGCTTTTGAAACCTCACTGTCACACTTCCTCCAACAAGTCCACACCTACTCCAACAAAGCCACACCTAATCCTTCACAAATAATGTCACTCACTGATGACTAAGCATTCAAATCTATGTGCTTATGGAGGCCTTCTTATTCAAGCCACCAGTAACTTAAGCCCTTTCTCTTAAAACTTTATTATCATTGTGCACACATGACGTCTGTGTGGAAGTGTGTGGGGATACTTTGTTTATGATCTGACAAATAAAGCCTATCTGAAGATCAGAATGCAAAGCTAGCCACACTAGTTAGCCATAGAGGCCAGGCAGTAGTGGTATACGTCTTTAATCCCAGCACTTGAGAGGCAGAGGCAGACAGATCTCTGTTAGTTCAAGGCCACCCTGGGCTACACAAAATTGATCTAAAAGAGAAACAGCTCACTTACACAAAGGTGATCCCAGCACTTGGAATGACATGCCTTTAATTCCAGAACTAAGGCGGTAGAGACGGGAGTGTTATGCCTGGCAGGAGAAAGGAATGTGAGGTGGGCAGAGACAAGAGTCAAGATGCAGTCTAGCAAGGCAGTCTGAGGCTCAGTGCCGTCTGAGGAGCAGTGCCGTCTGAGGAGCAGTGCCGTCTAAGCAGTCTGAGGACAGGATCACCCCTTCGCTCTGAGCATTGGGAGAGGTGAGAACCCTCTTGTGACCGGCCACTTTGCTTCTTCAGCATTGACCTCAGTATTCAACTCTGCGTTTTTATTGCTAAGAACAATTTGAATTCACGCTACAGAAGCAGAGGGAATGCATGCCACACGGCAGATGTGGAGGTCAGAGGTCAATTCTGTGACCTGGTTCTTTCCACCTTTTCTTCCCATGGGTGGAACTCATGCAACAGCAGATCCATCTCACTCCCAACCCTTTTTTCCTCAATGAGATGGTGTCTTGCTTTGGAGCCAAGATGAGCCTTGATCTTGAGCCTCCTGCCTTGGCCTCCTAAGTAGTATTACAGGTAAATGCATCACACTCAGCTTGATTCAGATTTGTGTATTCATGGGTACGCTATGTGTGTGTGTGTGTGTGTGTGTGTGTGTGTGTGTGTGTGTGTGCATGAATGTGTATTATATGTATAGAGATCAAAGGAAAACCTCTAGTGTCATTCCTTAGGACCTGTCCATCTTATTTTTAGGTCAGGCTTGCTTGCTGGCCTGAAGCTTGCACAGTAAGCTAGGCTGGAAGCCAGTGAACCCCAGGGCTCTACCTGCCCCCAACACTGTTCGTACAAGCATGTGCCACCATGCCCAGCTTTGGTACATGGGTTATGGGGATCAAACTCTGGTCCTTGTTTGCTTTGCCAGGAGTTTACCAACTGAGCTACCATCTCCACCCCAATTCAGACTGCTTGATGGAAAATTTATGTAAATTCTGGAAAACGTCACAAAATTCACACCCAAGAACTAGGATGGGCTGGGATAGTTTTCTCAAACATTCATATTAGTATAACAAATTCTTTAAAAAAAAGAAATATTTAAGGCTCATCTTTTTAAATAAGTTAACCTACTAGTAACCAGAAATGTAACAATGTGAACTTTTGCTTCATTTGACTCTTTGGTGTAGAACACAAAGTTAAGCCTGTTGCCATGGTCTAGCAACAACTAAGAGATCTACACTTATTTTGACAGGGCAGAATTTAAACTTTACACTAAACAACTCCCATTACTGAGAACACAAATCCTTTGCATACAGAGAAACATTCTTCTAGTATAGGCATATCTTTGGGACCACAGACATCCAAAGTGAAATGTAATCACAGAAGGGTAGATTGATTTCTAGAGGCCACAGGGGTCTGGAAGGTTTCATGAAGAGACAGAATTTAAGGACTTTAGGGTGGGGGTGTAGCTCAATAGCAGAGTACCAGTCAAGACTGCATAAAGCCCCAAGTTTGACCTTCTGAACCAAAAAAATTAAAAGACCTTGTGAAAGCCTTTGGTAGAGTGGAACTAAGCAGTATGAACAGAGGCACAGCACCAGGAAAACAAGAAGGGCAGACATCAGACAGTTCAATGGTAACTGGGAGAAAGGGGAAGCAAGCTGGGAATACTGGCAAGGCCTACCAGGGCAAGCTTTAGACAACAGATCAATATTAAACAATGGCAGCCACTCGAGTTGGATAATAGGAAAATGAAAATTTCATCTATTATAAAAGATACAAGTATCTACCAATTTACAAAGAAATGGTCAGAATAAAACATGGCCTTGGATTTTATTTTCTTAAGTCTCTCCACAGTACTGGCTAGGTCTGGAACTTGCTATGTAGACCAGGCTGGTCTTGAACTGAGATCCTCTTGCTTCTGCCACTTGAGTGCTGAGATTAAATATATATATATATATATATATATATATATCTGCTCAGTCTAATAATTTGGATTTTTTGTTTGTAGACAGGGTCTCTATGTAGACCTGGCTGTCCTGGAACTCGCTCTGTAGACCAGGCTGACCTTGAACTTACAGAGATCTGCCTGTTTCTGCCTACTGAGTGTTGGGATTAAAGGTGAGTGTCACCACTGCTCAGCCTAATAATTTGGATTTTTAAATGCTTTCATTTATGTAAACGCTAAATGTTCATTTTATCAATAAGTCAACCTTTGATTTTCCTTACTTGGGTTACTATGGATGATTAATCTTATCTACTTTAAAACTGGATTAATATTGGTAGGTGATTTATGTAAAGATACCACATAAAGATACCACAAGAATAATATTCCTATTTAATACCATCCTGAGGGGAGGCGATTTACATAGTTAAAAAGAAATTAATGAACAAATACAAAAGAAACCCATTGTAAAAATATATTTTAATCTCACACTAGAACATTAGCATTTAGAAAATCATTTCTAACAATATTTACAATGAATGTTATTATAGTTTTTTTTTTTTTTCTTTTTCAAGGAAGAAGATGCTTCTTTCCAACTTTGGGATGACAAAGATAAAAGAGTTCTGGTGAAAATCATTAAGATCATGTCAAATTCTCATAGATTACTGTGGTTAAAACTTGTATCTGCATAGATCAGGACAGAGGCAGCAAGTGGGTGCCTGCCCACCCCTCCTCTGTATATGACCAAGCTGCATCTGAAACATACAGCAGACTTTCCTGGGCATAGCACACCACGAGTCCTCAGCAAATGGTTTAACTCTTGAGTCTTTGACTATCAAAACTAATGACCTATTGGTCACTTCCGAGACAGTCAGTCACTATGCTAATAATAGTCAGGAAATTGTTACGGGACCTGCTGCCTTCCCTGAGTGGGAAGAGGGGATGTCTATACTGTAGATCAAAGGCACGACTGAAGAACTATCTCAGAGGCTAACAGTAAAAAGCAGTTTGACTGAGAGCAGCTCATTGCCTACAGCATGAGATCAAAGTTTTAAAGAGCTAGGGCTAATAAAATCACCTACCAATTGCTTTCTGTAGGACTAAAGCAGCTGAGGTCTGTTTCTAGAGAAGGGAAAATGATCGTGTAGCTTTGTGAAACACACTGGTCACATTTTGATTTAGTCCTTGATCAGAAATCTAAGAAAGTCAGATGCAATGGTGCACACCTTTAATCCCAGCACTTGAGAGGCAGAGGCAAGCGGATCTCTGTGGGTTTGAGGCCATCCTGGTCTACAGAGTGAGTTACAGGACAGCCAGGAGTACACAGAAAAAAACCCTGTCTTGAGAAAAATCTAAAACTCAAATGTCTTGTACCTATCTAAAAATACAATTCATGCTGGGCATTGGTGGCACACGCCTTTAATCCCAGCACTCGGAGGAAGAGGCAGGCAGATCTCTGTGAGTTCAAGGCCAGCCTGGTCTACAGAGCGAGTACCAGGAGAAACCCTGTCTCGGAAAAGAAAAAAAAATTCATTTTATGTCTTTGTAGAAATAAATTTGAAGAAAAATAGACACTCCATGTTTCTATTTCCCTGGAATTGACCACTTTTGCCTGGGAAAATATGCATGGAATTCAGTATTAAACTTCAAATTCATCCTTTTCCCACCCTGTGATTTCTTTAAGCAACAGGTACTGAAGAAGCTAATAATTAGGGGTAGTAGGATAAAAACTCTCAAGTCACGTTCCCATGTAGGAGCTTCATGAAAGAAGTATCCAGCATTAACTAGCCCTGGTGTAACCCACCTGTAATCCCAGCACTCAAGGAGGATGAGACTGAGGGATCTCCAGGTCAGGCCAGCCTGGGCTATACAGTGAGACCTTGTCTCAAAAACCTAAAGAAAAAGAACTTCAAGCAAGAAACTCGTGGTATATCTTATTATATTAAAATGTAAGAAATTGGAAATCTGGTTTTATTTTGGGGTGTGTGAGTATGTTCTGGGGATTAGAACCAAAGCTTCATACATGCTAAACATGCCCCAGGTTTGGTTTTGTAACTATACATGGTTGGTAACTGTTTCCTTAATAGTTATTGCAGGAGTAGGTCCAACATGAGTCCATATGTAGCCCTTCTCTGGTCTGGTGGGAACTGTAGGAAATGGTGATGACCTTGACTTGAAATACTCAGAAGGTGCATGGCAGACAAATTCCAGGTATTCCATCTTCCTTGGAAGATCTTCCTCCGGCCCTAATAGGAAGCAGCAAATGGAAAAGTTAAACACAGTTTTGAACGTGGATATCATTTTATGAAATGTTAGCACTCAGGATGGGCTACCTGACACTAGCCCTTAAAAAGTATGACTCTGACGTCACACTGCACTATGTACTCTACTTCAACTGATTAAGGAACACAGCATCCTAGAATACGGACTATTTAGAGTTTATGAAGCCTGTACTCCTTTTCTGAAGAGAAACAGAGCAAGAGTGGATTGGTGGGGGCAGGGGACAGGCAGGGATAGGAGAGAGGGGAAACTGTGTGGTCAGGATGAAAATTAAATACATTAATAAATTAATTAAAACAAAAACAAACGAGAGAGGGTGACAGGCAGCAAACAACTAAGGAGTCATGAACCTGGCAAGGTCAAAGGACAGAACTGCACCTCAATGACTGAGGTAGTAGAATCCTATTGACAATGAAAACAAACAAGTGTGGCAAGATGTTTTATAAAACCATGATTACGTTTAGAAATAAAATATTCTCAGAGACAGAAAAAGGCTGGTGTCCTTATAAGAGGGACTGGGGAGTTCTCTTTCAGTGTGCACACACAGAGCAAAGACCATGGGTTGGGTGGGTGGGGGGAAACAGCAAAAAGCAGCCACCTGCAAGCCAGGAAGCAAGGCCTTACCACACAGTCCTCTGACTTCCACCCTTCAGAGCAGCCTTTATAAAGCACTGAAGAATGAGATTTAAGAAGCTGTGCCATTACGCAGCCTTACCTATTATATAGGACGCAGGGTCAAACTGGTCTCTGGGGCTGGCGAGGGTGGGAATGAGCCAGGTCAGGGCGGCACTCTTCTCACAGTACTGGTCCTGAATGAACCCTCTGATCTGAGCATAGTACGGCTTTCCATCTTGCTCATCAACCACAGAAACAACATCACCAATTTGGTAATACACTCCCTGGGGAAACGGAAGATCATCTTGTATTTAAAACAGGAGCAGCTCACAGTCACAAACAAAACATTAACCAGCAAGCAATTTTCAAACAGGAAAAAAAAAGGTCTGAGTACCACCAATGTTTTACATTATGTTGACATGTGTTTCACTTCTGAATGAAAATAGTTATTCATACACATACATGACAATTTGCAATTGGGGAAATATTTCTTTATATAAATTCTTTGATTTTTGTGTCATGAAAATGCTATCTCTACTTTTTAAGAGAAAGACCACTTTTTTATTTGAATTAGAAACAAGATTGTTTTACATGACAATCCCAGTTCCTTTCTCCCTCCCATCCTCCCCTACCACCCCTCCCCCAACTAAAACCCTACCTATCACATATCCTTTCTGTTCCCCCTGGATGGTGAGGTCTTCCATAGGGTGTCATCAGAGTCTATCGTTTCCTTTGGGATAGGGCCTAGGCCCACCCCGGTGTGTCTTGGCTCAGGGAGTATTCCTCTATGTGGATTGGGCTCCCAAAGTCCACACCTATGCTAGGGATAAGTACTGATCTACTACAGGAGGTCCTGCAGATTTCCAAGGTTTCCTCAATGAAATCCATGCTCCTGGGGTCTGGATCAGTCCCATGCTGGTATCCCAGCTATCAGTCTGGGGAGCAAGAGTTCCCCGATGTTCAGTTCAGCTGTTTCTGTGGGTTTCACCAGCCTGGTCTTTCTCTGCATCTGGATTCCAGTTCAGTTCAGTGGTATGTTGTGGGTGTCGGCTTCTACTTCTACCAGCTGCTGGATGAGGGCTATCAGGTGGCACATAAGTCAGTCATCAATCTCATTATCAGGGGAGGACATTTAAGGTAGCCTCTCCTCTGTTGCTTAAGATTGTTAGCTGGTGTCATCTTTGTAGCTCTCCAGACATTTCCCTAGTGCCTGATTCTCTGTAAACCTAAAATGTCTCCCTCTATTATGGTGTCTCCATTCTTGTTATCTTCTATTCTTCCCCTGACTCAACCTTTTTGCTCCCTCATGTCCTCTGCATCCCTCCTCTTCTCCCCTTCTCATTTTCTTAGCTCCCTCCCCCCTCTTCCTGTGCTCTCAATTTGCTCACGGGATCTTGTCCCTGTCCCATTCTCCAGGGGACAATGTATGTCTCTTTTAGGGTCCTTCTTGTTTACTAGCTTCTCTGGTAGTGTGGATTGTAGGCTGGTAATCCTTTACTCTATGGAGAAAGACAACTTTTAAGAATGGTTTTGAGCCGGGCGGTGGTGGTGCACGGCTTTAAACCCAGCACTCGGTAGGCAGAGGCAGAAGGATATCTGTGAGTTTGAGACCAGCCTGGTCTACAAGAGCTAGTTCCAGGACAGCCTCCAAAGCCACAGAGAAACCCTGTCTCGAAAAACCAAAAAAAAAGAATGGTTTTGAATTCACCACAACCATTCAGGCCAGGTAGAGCCAGGGAATTTTCCCTAGTGTCCTTTCTTGGCACATATCCAGCATCCTGCTTTATCCGTATCCTCATTATCAGGGGAAACACTGATGGCAACTGATGTGCCTACACCACATCATGATCAAACATCACAAATTAACCTTAATATTGGTGCTCTATAACCTGCGGGTTTGGGACATGTGTAACAATGGACCTACTATGATCATATCATTGGATACTTTCTTCACTGGCCTAACAATCCTCTATACTATCCCCAGTTTTTTTTTTTTTTTAACCCAGTAATTAGTAGAAAAGTTATATGACTCATCTCTGAAGTCCACACAAGGCAGAAACTGCAAACTGTGTGCCTACACTCACTAGCTTAGTGGTTTTCCTGTACCACCCTAAAGATCAGCATTTGCTTGATGAGACTAGACTCTACACATTGCCTTCTCCAGTTGTCTATTCAAAGAAAATAAATATGGTAAATTCAATCCAAAAGAAACCATGAGAACCTCTTTGATTACAACCAGCATTCAGGATATGTTCACCCTCAAGTTGCCACACATTCCCAGACTCCTTGACAACCGTCTCCTCCATGCCCTTTCTGTTTATATCTTCCCAGCATTACGACTATGATATATTCATTTCCTGTTCTACTTTGTATCTAACCAACTAATCTGTACAATTCCAGTACTGAATTCTCACCCAGGACTCTACTATCCATCCCAGGTCCTCTTTCCTGGATCCTGAGCTGGAAAAATTTCACCTGTGAATATCCATGATGGTTGAACTTCAGAACTTTCCTTAAGTGTGTATAGTCCTCAAAAGGTCATACGTTCCTCAACTGAGGAACGATGTGTGTTTTCTTTCAAACAAGGCTTTTGTAGCAGCCAAAGCTGCTAAGATATGTGAAGTTTAACCACAGAAAGATTCTGAATACTTTCAGTAATTCAATTGCAACACGGGACATCTGATAGACCATGGGTTTCTCCTAGTAGATGCTTGTTCATGTCTGAGGTGATGCACACCTGGGTCCCAAAGAATGTGTACTGTCATTGCAGGCTACTTATTGGATCACAGCTATTATCAGCTGGTCCTTCCCTGTCCCTATGACTCCAAGGTTCTAATCAGATAAAGTTTGGTTTGTTATCTGCTATGTTCACACATAATTTCTCCCAAATTATAAAAGGTTGCATTTGTTTATCACAGGCACTCAGATATATGCTGAATAACACTGCAATGCAAACATAAGGTCTTAAGTCTCCCTTATTTGAGGGTGAGGGTGTGTGTGTGTGTGTGTGTGTGTGTGTGTGTGTGTGTGTGTGTGTGTGTGTAGTGGGAGGAATACATCTAATACCCTAGGAGATATCTGAACCTTGGATACTGTTACTCTAGGCACTCCAAATTTTCCTCCTATATATACCTGTACTTACAATACAGTTTAATTTGTAGTTTGGGTAAGAGATTAACAGCAATAACTAGTGATGAAGAGAACTAATAACTAGCGATAAAACAGAACTGAAACTGCAGATAAGGGAGACTACCATACAATACCTAACAAAGACATTCTATCTAAGCCTCTCCATTTTCAGGCAGAGAGAAAGGAGGTGAACGTGTCGAGGAACACTGGACTGGGAATGACACCCTGAGTTCATGCAACCCTGACAGTGCAGTACTCCAGAAAGGTCCCTTGCCCATTCTGCTTTCTGTCTGGTCTGTCAATCCTAGTGACTCCCATTCACTTCTCTCTCTCATGCTTTTATTAGTCTCACATTATGTGTATGTGCACGTGAATACGGGAGCCACAGAAGACAAGGGAACCTTTATCCCTGGAGTTGGAGTATAGTTAGTTGTGGCTGGCTGGATGCAGGTGCTGGAACTGAACTCGGGTCCTCTGAGACAGCGATAAGTGCTCTTAACTACTGTTCTACCTCTCCAGTCCTTCCCTCACACATGTTTGATATGGGGCTCCAGTTCGGCTTAGACACCCACTCTGTTCTCTTGAACGTGCCACCATGAGGCCGGCTCTGCTCTCAGAGTGTACACAATGCTGGCTATCTGAAACAATACTTGAACACTTTGCTGTATTTCAGCCTTACTATTTAATAAATATAGTGGTAGATAGCAATAAGAAAAGACTTGTCCTTGCAACAAAGAGTCCCATGCGTTTTCACATTAAAACACACAGAGAAATCACTAGTACACTAAATTTCTATCTTCTAGACTTCGTGTGAACTGCTGGAGAAGTTCCACACAAATTTGAAGATGTGGTGATGACCATTTGTACCATTCACTGACCTTGCTAAATGTTTAATATGCATAATCTCAGGAAGAATTACTATTTACAATCTTTACTTTTCAGATAACCACCTGCCCAAGGCAATGGAGCCAAGATCTGATTCCTGGGCTTAAGTTCTAGTGTCACACTGCCTTGCCCCATGACTTACCAGCTACACCATAAGCTAATTAATCTCTCTGTGAGTCAATGTCGTTATCTATAAAATGAGGGAAACAGTACTCACCCCAGAGGACACTGAATCAAACAAAACTCTTGAAACACTCAGCTCACTGGCTGGTCTTTAAGATGCATGCTCATGTGTGCAAGCGTTTGAGGACACGTGTGCTCACACTCAACACACACTCGACTTCATCTAATGATTCACAATCATCAATGTACTAAATTCTAGAAATTTAGGAGAAATTCTGACCTATGACGCACTTCTTCTTTTTTTTTTTTGACTAAAATACCTGTGAACTAACAAAAACATATACACTCAAAGTTCAAACCATTTGAATATCATAAGGGATTTGGTCCACTGGGTCAGGTAGAAAGCACTGACTCACCACTGCCTCCTGCAGGACAGTTCAGATCCCAAACACCAAAGAAAATTAATGATTGCTATCTATGCCAGGCCTGACAGCCTTTAGGACATTTTCTATATTCTATGTCCTTTTATGTCTTCCACTTTACAAGTGATAAGATATCACACCCGTCACTGAAGTCATGAATATCTGTTTTGGCACAAGGGAAGACCTTATTTTATCAACAAAATCTTGGACAGTGAACTAAGAATACCCTTGTTCAAAGTTTTGGTTTTTGTGCATGGAAGTTTGTATACCATGTGTGTGTGTACCTGGTGCCCAAGGAGGCCAGAAGGTGGCGGATCCCCTGGAAATGGAATTACTGACGGTTGTGAGCTACCATGTGGGTGTTGGGAATTAAACCTGGGTCCTCTGGAAGAGCAGCCAGCGCTCTTAACTGCTGAGCCATCTCTCCAACCCAACTTTTAAACATTTTTCTTCTTTTTATTTCAATAGATTCATCCAATACATCTCAGCCACATTTTCCCCTCCCTCCCTCCACTCCACCAGGTCCCCCTGCACCTCACCTCTCCCCAGATCCACCCCCTCCATTGGCCTTCAGAAAAGAGCAGACCTCCAAGAGACAACAGCCAAACACCACGTTAACAGCCACACACATATACACAGAGGACCTGGTACCTCTCTCTACCTTATTGCTCTTGCTTCTGCCTTAAGGCAGTTCACAATCACTAACTTGCTCTTCCCACAGCATGGTCAATGCCGTCCATTCATTCACTCCTACCTTTGTCCTTCTGACCCACTGATGCCTTGGCTCTGAACAGGACGACTCACTCTTACAGAGCTCCACACTCCACACTAGCACTGTGAGAACAACTCCTTAGCACCTCCATATCATCTTCTCTTCCCAAAGGCAACCTCCCCTTCTACCTGAGCTCTGTGCATGAGATGTGTTACAACAGCCACCTGGAGGGACAGCTTAGAAGGGCACTGAAAAGGTAACCACATCTTCTTCACAAAGTAGCAGAGATGTTCCGACTAAGCCAGTATTTTAGAAGCACACTGTACCAGAGGCCCAATTGCTCTTTCAGTAACTCCACAGCAGCTCACCTTGTAGAAGATGGATTCTGCAGTAATTATAGTAGAAACAGATTCAGGAGCTTTGATAGGCTGTAAGAAAACAAAAATAAAAATATCTGTGTATCCATATAGTATGCAAGGGCATTTCCCAACCACATGAGAACTGGATTATTTGAGAAGAACAAAACATTGTTATTTGGTGACAAAAACTGCAAGAAAAATTTCTGACAGGTGAGATGATACATACATGTAATCGCAACACTTGGAAACCTAAGGCAGGAGGATAGCAAGCTCTAAATCAGTCTGGGTTATGTAGCAAAGAGTAAACACACGCACCCGAGCGCGCTCGCGCGCGCACGCGCACACACACACACACACACACACACACAGGCACCACACACATACACTCAATGAAAGAGTTCTTGAATGCTGATATGAAGCAGCTATTTCCAACTATATTTGCTATCAATAATTTAAAAGGTGCTTAAAAAACGAGATAAAGTTTCTGATCATGTCTCAGAGCTCTAGTAGACATTAACATGGAATTACATAAATACACTGGCTCTAAACGTCTGAGCACGACACAATGGAAATTATAAAAAAATTAGAGATGAACATAAAATGAAAAATTCCTTTTTAAAATTGCAATACAAACTTCATCACAACATAAAAAAAAAGACCCCTCCCATGATTTTGTGCCATTCTTGAAGAACGAAGATGCAGAGAAATTAATAATGAAATAACTCAAGAACACCGGTTGAGAAAATATACCTGTTATACAATGTTAACGTTTTCACTACTCAGAAAAAAACCTTAGTTTAAGAAAACTAAATTATAAAAATCTTCAACTATAAAAACCATACTCTTGATTAAGAGAAGAGTCACTGGTTGGTAGATGCCATGCAAGCCTGACAACCTGAGGTGGATACTAGAACCCTAGGGGGAAGGAGAGCACCAGCTCCTGGAATCTGCCCTCGGGTCTGCACATATGCACTATGGCATTCACACCTGCACTCAAATGCAAACAATAAAGAATAAATTAGAAAAGAAGAGAAAATCAGGCCTGGAGAGAAAGCTCAGTGGTTAAGAGTACTTGTTGCTCTTGGAGAGGACCTAGGTTCAGTCCCCAGCACTCCCATGACAACTCACAGCACAACTGTCTGTAACTCCAGTACCAAGGGATCAGATGTCCTCTGCCAGCCTCTGAGGGTACTTGGTATATACATACAGACTCATACACACAGAATAAAAGCAAATATTTAAACAAGAGTCTACAATCTGGGCCCCTCTGTTCTGGTAAGCGAAGCATTTTTGTTCCAAAGTAATACCAAATGTTCAATACCGATGTCTCATATGTACAAAAATAAAACATCACAACAAACGTCTCCAGCATGAGACTTTAAGCAATCTTTATAAATCAGGTTTAGAAAAAAAATGTGGATTCATATTCACAAGTTCATCATGAGCCAATAGATACATTTTTTTTTTCTGGGGCTATCATAACAAATATGGTATTGATGAATTCTGTTATTTGCTTAGATTGTTACAAGATAGAAAAAAGTTTACTTATTTAACTATGCATCAAGAGCCATAACTTCATAAAATTGTCAATGAACTAATTTAACCACTTTTAAAAAAGAACCACAATCGTTCTTTGCATAAAGAGATAAAATTGAGATAATTGAGATAAATTATACAATATTTCTTAGGCTCGTTTTATATTTTCCAGATGAAAAAGTAAAAGCGCTGGGCTTTTGGTTGGTGGCGCACGCCTTTAATCCCAGCACTCAGGAGGCAGAGGCAGGGGGATCTCTGTGAGTTAGAGGCCAGCCTGGTCTCCAGAGTGAGTGCCAGGACAGGCTCCAAAGCTACAGAGAAACCAAAAAAACCAAAAAAAAAAAAAAAGAAAAAGAAAAAGTAAAAGCAAGGAGGGAGAGAGAGATGGAGAGATGGAGAGGGGGAGAGGGGGAGAGGGAAAGGGAGAGGGGGAGAGAGAGAGAGAGAGAGAGAGAGAACTCATCTTTTGGTGAACCTTGCCTTCCCGCCAGACTATTGCAGAAGGGCTCCCAAGAGGCACACCTTCAGGAGGTCCGCGTTCAATGATGAACAGAGAAAGCCGAGACATGGCACAATCACACACATACAGTGTCCTACAGTAAACGCACCGTCCAGGATCATCTTACGTTTTTCAACTTAAAAATATGCCTTCTCCCTTTGCCTTTGGTGGAAACTTTCTTTTCGGCAGCTGGAGCAGATTTGTATTTGGTATTTCGGAGCCGAGCAGACCTTCTGTGAATTTCTTGCTTACTCTGTTATATAATTTTGAGAAAAAAAAAAAAAAAACTGTAGAAGAGAAGCCAACAGAATAACCTCACAAACACCACAGGATGTGCTTTGTTAAAATACTTAAAAAAACAAACTACAAATATTTTAGCAAATGCTTTCTACATCTCTTGCTTGTGCATATCTTCCCGGCGTTGTGGAAATAAAACAAAAAACAGGGAGAATTATTTCCTTACTGGGGAATGGGGGTTTTCTTTTTATAGTCTGTGTGAGGGAGGTGGGGAGGGCATGGTTTATGTTGAATGTTTAAAATTTTCTTCTGCGTGATACACGTCATGTTGTGAAATCTTTAGAGAACTCCATACTGTATGAGTTAAGAAAATAAAATATTTGAAACTTGAAAAAAAAAAAAAGAAAAAAACAAACAACAACAACAACAAACCTAACTGAGGGGCTAAGTAAGGCAGAGCAGTCAACCTCCGCAGGGCCTCCCAAGAGGTGTCCCTGCTTCCCAGAGAGGGAAGAGGACGGGAGTGGGCGGAGGCCGAGGCGGGAAACGCTTCGTGGGTGGCGGCGATCGCACGGGGGAGGACACCTCTCGTCTACACCTCGCCCCACCCACGGGTTGTCCACACGGTAGAATTCTCTACCGCTGTCGCTGTCGTGTGGGACAACCTCCTCGTTTATCAGGGACAGCATCCCCGGGGCCCACGGCACGGCCTCGGGCCCCGCCCCTCCCTCAGGGCCCCGCCCCCAGGGCCCCGCCCCGCAGCGGCCCCGCCCCGCCGGGCGCTCGCTCGCTCACCTGCTTGCCGCCCCCGCCCCCGTTGCTCTGCGGAGGGCCGGCCGAGGAGCCCGGGAAGCTGGCCGCGCCGAAGCCGCCGGCGACTCCGGTCCCGGTCCCGCCGCCGCCGCCCCCGAGCCGCCGCGCCGCCGCCGCCCCGGCCCGTGCAGTGGTGACAGAGGATCTCGCCCTGAGGGCCCTTCTTCCACATGGAGGACGACGTGGTCTTGCAGGCGCTGCAGGTGGGCTTCAGGCCCAGCGGCATGGTGGCCGGCTCGGGCGGCCCCCGCGGGCGCAGCGACACGGGAATGGCGGCCGTCTGCCCCGGCCGCCCGGGGGCCGGCCCGCCACCCCGGCGACTGCAAGAGCGGGCCAGGCAAGGCCTACGGTGCGGGGCCGCCCGCGCCGGGACCCAGCGGCCGCCACCGCCGCCGCCACCCCCGGGAAGCGGGAAGCGGGCGGCCCGGGACCCAGCCCTGCCGCTGGGCCGCCCGCGGGGGACGCAGGCCCGATACTCCGCCTGACCTCCCGGGAAAGCCAGCTCTGGTCAGACGACGGACCCCGGGGTGGACGGGGCGGACCGGGGCAGCGGCGGCACCAAAGCCTCACCTCCGCCCACCACCGGGGCTTCCGGCGGTGGGCGGGGCTTCCGGCGACGGGCGGGGCTCCCGGGGCGGGGCCGGGTGAGCCCGTGTAGCCGACCTAGGACTTCAGGCCATAGTTGTGAGTGGCACTGCCAGAGTTACCGTTGCTGCCTGTAGGGTGGGGAAAATACAAGATTTCCCGCAAAAGGTGAATTTCAAATGAACAGCAACTTACTTTTGGGTGAGAATAGCCCAGATAACACTTGGTATCTGAGATTCCTCATTTACCCGTGTATCCTGTGCTTCTATTCTAGAAATTAAGGCGTCTTGATCAGGAACCTTTTACACTCTTAATAAAAATTTTTTTTTTCGACTTGGAGTCTGAGGTGGTGACTGGATAAGTGCATTTCTTCTGAAGGAAGCTTATGGGCCTGAGTTTGATCGCCAGTGCCCACATAAGACAGGTGTGTTAGGGCTGGACAGTGACTGACACTAGAGCCTACTCAGTCTATGAAACTTTTTTTTTGGGGGGGGAGAACAATGATTTTTTTTAAGAATTTATTTATGTATACAACATTCTGCTATGTTATGTATACATAAATGTTATGTATACAACATTCTGCTTCCGTGTATATCTGCACACCAGAAGAGGGCACCAGATCTCATAATGGATGGTTGGGAGCCACCATCTGGTTGCTGGGAATTGAACTGAGGACCTCTGAGCCATCTCTCCAGCCCGAAACTTACTCTTAACATTATCACTTGACGTACTTTACTTTTGAATATAGTGCTCCTGAACCCCCAAAAGAAATTCTAAGAAATTCCTATACTAAGAGCATTCAGACAGCAAAGAGCTGAAATACCAGCTTGGATTCATGAGATTAACTTGTCAGTGACTTATTTTACTTGGGCCAGTGTGGTAGTGCTGTGCCAGGTCTATGTGAGGGGTTTATGAGTTAGTAGGCCAGTTGGGTTAGAAATTAGCAATGTACAGAAGTATTCCCATCGATTTTTGCTCATAAGTTAACACTATAATGAAAATTTTTTTCAATTTGGTATGACACAGTAGGGTTCAGAGCTGGGACATTTGTATCTTTTATGGATCAGCATAGGTTTTACTTATTTGCATAATGAACAAGCAATTCACACCTTCCTGACATTTAAAATAGTGTATAGTAGCATAAGTGTTTCCAAACAAGATTACTGGGGGTTGCACCGAATACTGTTTTGATTAGGAGTAATTACTAAAATATCTATATCTTTTCCTCTGTGAACTTTGGCTTGAGGAACTGGACACACATCTTTAAATCACCTCAAAACTAGTAATTCTCTGGGAGAGTCATTAGCAAAACCAGACATAATATTCACCTGGAAAACAGACTTTGATTCATTTGAAAGGATAAGCCTAAACATTGGCTAAGATTGCTGAAGTTCCCTGGGAAACAAACCCAAGAAATGAGGGAAATCATTGGTACTGATTACAGGTAAATAAAGGTTTTATTGAGTTGACAGACTGCATTTTTGATAGTGTTTTGTTGTTTTTTGTGTCATATATGTATACGTGTTATGTGCATGAACACATGCATATATGTGTGCATATATGAACATGTGTGTGGAGGCTAGAGGTTGACATTGGGGGGGGGTGGGTCTTTTTTTTTTTTTTGGTTTTTCAAGACCGGGTTTCTCTGTGCAGCTTTGGAGCCTGTCCTGGCACTCTCTCTGGAGACCAGGCTGGCCAAGATCCGCCTGCCTCTGCCTCCCGAGTGCTGGGATTAAAGGCATTAACGCCACCAACGCCTGGCTGGGGGGTGGGCCTTGCTCAATCTCTGTCCACCTTTTTTTGACAGTCTTTCCCTGAACTTGGGGCTTACCAATTAGCCTAGACTGGCTTAATCATCAAGGCCCAGGAACCCTCCTGTCCAAGTTGCTCCAGGTCCTAATCTCCTAGTCTAGCCTTTTACATGGATGTTGGGAATTTGGATTCAGGCCCTCAAGCATTCATGGCATGCACTTTACTGACTGAGCTATCTCATCAGCCCATTTTGGGGGGTGGGGACAGGGTGGGACAGGATCTCACTGTATCCAGGCTCTTCTGGCACATGCTATGCAGTCCAGACTGGCCTCAAGCCTGCAGTGTTCCCATCCACGGCCTCTGAAGTACTAAGATTACAGGTGTGAGCCACCTCACCTAACACCATGTATCATTTTGGCTTTGACTTTAAAAGCAATGCTGTTTCTTGTGTTTTCTCAGAAACTAGTGATGAGATTGCAGATACCACATGATTCGGAGACACGAGGTTTATGCTGAGCATTGAGAGATCACCCCAGTGTGGCATTTTAGAAAGTCCTTGGAGTAAATGGTACAGTGGTTCTAATAGTAGGTAAAAGAATTATGCTCTGTGGAGGAGTTAGAGGTTCTGTGACCTGCCCATCACAGGGTCTCAGGGGCTCAGCAGGAGGTTGGATTTTTAATTCTGAGGTTTATTTTCCACTACTCACACCTGACTACTGAGGCAGTAAATTATTTTTTCCTTTCTATTTATTCTTCTCTTACACAATACGTTCTGATCAGCCTCCCCTCCCTCTCCTCCTCCCAATTCCTGTCCCACCTCTCCTTTCCCCCAGATCTTGTTTCTTGTGTTTTCTCAGAAACTAGTGATGAGATTGTAGATCTCATCTATCTTCCATTCCCCTTCAGAAAATAAAAAGCAGCCCTCCCAGAGATATCAACTGAAAATTTACAAGAAGACTAGGCATAAACCCCCATATCAAGACTGGACTAGGTAACCCAGCAGGAGGAAAAGGGTCCCAAGAGCAGGCAAAAAAGAGTCAGAGATACCCTCACTCTCACTGTTAAGAGTCTCGCAGAAATCCCAAGCTAAATAACTACAGCAAAACCTATGCAGGATCCATGAGTGCAAGAAGGAAATCCAGTTCACATGACTTAGTTAGCTGGTGTTGGTTCAAATGTCCAGAGTCTGACCCTGGGAGGTTTGTGTGAGCCCTATTTAAGCACAGCACAATTTTAGGAAAACATTTCATGATGCTAATTAGCTCTATTCCATGTGTACAACAAAGGTTAAGATGTTTCTACACTGACACTCTTTACAAAGTACACACGGCCTTGTCAGTAAAGATGGGTTCTGTTGACTCTAAACAGTGCTCAGAATAAGAGTCTAAGGGATAATGACTGGGGCAAACACAATAAGCCTGCAGGAGTCAAGATCAGCCTGGCCCTGTAGATAACAGAAGTTACCGAGGCTGCTGTAAAGCACTGGTGTCATCTGCCATAAGGATGAGTCGTCCGGACTGAGAAGCAATGAAACGAAGAGTTTGGGATAAACAAGCATGATAGTCTGGGGGATCGGGCGAGGGCTGGCCCTCCAGATGGCAAAGATCCCCAGGCTGTTAGCTACATCCATTCTTATCTTCCTGAGCAGAAACAGGTGGGTATCTTCTCCATAGAGGAGATAATTGTATGTGTTAAACATTCCTGGTTTCTCTAGTGCTCATGTGTGAGCACCAGGACCTTGTGTCCTCCACAGGGTTGATGCCGTGTGCTTCCGTTCCAACATGGTGCAGATGCAGCTGCTCTGCACGTACCTTGGAGCAGTGGTTCTCAACCTGTGGGTTGCAAAAAATAATTTTATGCCTGGGGGTCACCACACATGAGGACCTGTATTAAAGGGTCGCTGCTCAGAGGATAGCAGAGCATTTGCTGTGGCACCGATAGGAATTGCTCATCAAAGAAGATGTCAGGGATCAAATCAAGAGGTGAGAGAGATAAGCAACGCCATAGTTCTCATTGCTGAACCCCATTCACCTGGATTTCACCCTCCTTCACAATTCTCTTCTATGTGTCCCGCCTTTTAAAAATGTTTTTTTCTTTGAATAAATTTTTAACTAAAATACAATTATATCACTTCTCCCTTACATTTTTCCCTCCAACTCCTCCCCTCACTCTGCCCCAGATTGACGGCTTCTTTTTCTCTGATTATTATTGTTACATATAAAATTACACATGTATATTATATATATATATATATATCAATGTATTATGCACACGTATATGCACAAACATATAAATTCAACCTGTTTCTGTTGTTTATGTCTATATAATTTCAGGGCTGGCCAGTTTGTATTTGATAAAGAATTGGGGGCTCATCCCTAGAAAGGCTAATTCTCTCTCTCTCTCTCTCTCTCTCTCTCTCTCTCTCTCTCTCTCTCTCTCTCGTAGTCATTAGTTGCCTATGAGATTGGCTCCCATGAGATTTTCCCCTTTCGGAATTAACATGGCTATTGAGATTGCTATTGCTTAAGTCTTGTTTATGCACCCATTTCTGGGAGACACCATCTCACACCAGACTTCCTGGTCCTCTGGCTCTCACACTCTTCCCCCCTCTTCCATGATGTTTCATGAACCTTTGGTGCAGGATTTTTGTGTTGTAGATGTTTCCAACGGGACTGAGCTCCCCACGATCGTTGGTCTCTGTAGTACATCTAGTTGTGGTTGTCTATGATGTCTCTTTTTCCTGTAAAGAGAAGCTTCTTTGATAAGGGGTGATTGCACTTACTTGTGGATATAAAGATGTTTAATAGTGTAGTTGGGAATTCCGTTGATCTAGTAAAGTGGCAGTCTTAGGGTCTCTTAAGATATATGACCTCGCTAGCTCTGGGTGGCTGACTAGATTTTTAATACCAAGCATTATTTCCCTTCTACTGAATGCCTTATGTCCCGTTAGACAGCTGTTGGCTCCACCAAAATGTGCGAGCCACTATTGTACCTTTAGGGATACCTTGGCATGCTGGTCATTGTCGTGGTTCATAGGCATCACAACTGGATACAATTATTGACTGTATCCTTTCCTTGGTAGCTTGCAGAATACTTTCTATTATGCTGGCAATTAAGTTTCAACACATGAATTAGAGAAATATATTCAAACCATAGCACACAATGGGAGAGACTCAATCTGGAGGCAGCAGAAGGGTTCAGCTTTATCATGCAGACAACTATGTACGTATGAGATGTGTGAGAACACTTTCATGACGCTGAGTATACATAAACTGCTAAAACAGAAATAAGTGTCTCTGAAGCCTTAAATTTCACACTAATGAGAAAAAAATAAGCCAACTTCCTTAGGCGATTGCTAGTTTCAGTGTGTGGTATAATTTGCAGGATTTTACATTTTGCATGATTTATGTGTTACACAGTTCACTAATTAAAGCTCTCAAGATAAAAGCAGAACAAGTGTATAGAACATATCACAGGCTGGTTTCAAAAGAGATGATCACATTTTGTTGCCTGATGATTACAGGCAGCAGAGGATCCACAGGCCATGAGTATCCTCATCCTGTATGTTAAAGGTTGGGACTCTGCAATTAAATTTCTACTTGGTCTACTTACCTGCCAAATGAAAGGTAACAGAGACCATAGATCACACAGTTGATGGTCTTAAGTGAAAAATACATGTAAGAATGTAAATTACTGCTACATCTTAGAAATACCTGTGTAATGTAGACTATGAGGTTGATGACAACATTTTTTTTTTTTTTTTTTTTTTTTTTTTGCTTTTTGAGACAGGGTTTCTGTGTGTCTTTGGACACTGTCCTGGAACTAGCTCTTGTAGACCATGCTGGTCTCGAACTCACAGAGATCCACCTGCCTCTGCCTCCTGAGAGCTGGGATTAAAGGAATGCGCCACCACCGCCCAGCGATAGCATATTTCTTTTGACCAAACTGCTCACAATTATAACAATTCGTTAGTTATAATCTTGACATGTAAACAAATAAGTCATGTTATCTGCCTTTGGGAGAGGGAAACATGTAATTAACTCAGGTTGACTGTTTACACCAACAAACTAGAGGCCCTGGGGACTGGACAGAGGTAATGAGTGGTCCTCTGAGACTGAGGTTCAAAGGAAGACAGCAGAGGCAGATATCCTTACTGACTTTTCTTCTTTTCAGCCAGGGTGGGTGAGGGTTGATCAGTATGTAGGGAGACACTGTAACCACGCCTCCTAAGGACTGGATGCCTGTTAGGGCGTGCTCAAGGTGAGGTCAGGATGAGGCATGATAGGGTTTTAAGGGACTGCAAGGCACATGGGAGCCCTTCTCTCTGGCCTGCTTGCCTTGCGGTCCCTGGCACACTCTAGCTTGCGTTTGGCTGGTGTTTATCTGAATAAAGATATCTTTTTTTGTTGTTGTCTCTTTTTTTGTTTTTTGTTTGTTTGTTTGTTTGTTTTCGAGACAGGGTTTCTCTGTGGCTTTGGAGGCTGTCCTGGAACTAGCTCTTGTAGACCAGGCTGGCCTCAAACACACAGAGATCCACCTGCCTCTGCCTCCCGAGTGCTGTGATTAAAGGCGTGCACCACCAACGCCTGGCGAATAAAGATATCTTAACCTTATGGACTACAGGTCATTTTGCTATAACTGCAGGCAGGCTTTCTGGATGTTCGACGCTGTAACTGTTTTCTAGTAAGATATTCTTGCTTCCCACTCTCATTCCTTGCCTCAGAGTAGTGTCCTCTTTGCCTGTATTGTACTTCCTCCCAACCTCTGTATCTACCAGCTTTCAAAGAACCAGCCAACATCTCATGTCCACCTCTATAATTGTAAATGGCTATTCTTTCTCACAGCTTTTCCTTCTTTCTCCCTTACAAGTACACTGTGCACATTGTCCCCTCCAACTGTACAGGGAAGGAATATATCTTTTCTGTATTTCCTTCACTTCCTTACTCTCTGGACTTAGTAAACAGGCACTAAGTTTAACAAATGGGTTAGTAAAAAGCTCCCGAGAGGACAAGTTTCCCTCCTTCTCTACAAACCCCAGAGAAGGGCTCATGGTAGCTGCTCACCTGGTCATGTCTTCTCTCACCAAACAGCCTGATTTAGGTCTTCCAGGGTTTCCCATTGATCTGTGACCCTGGGGGAGGGAGCACAGAAGTCGTTATGGTGTACTAGAAAGTCCAGTTCATTTTGCTCATTTGAAATAATGAAGCAGGGCCTCTGGAGCATTATTTGTGAGCATCTGCCTCTTGCTGAGAAGACAGTGATGGACAGTTTCCTCATGGACAGAGCCTCTTGCTTCATGACATGGTGTTGTTTTGAAGACTCAAGCGCAGGTTGCCTTGAGACCCAATGGCGAGTGCATTGGCTTGCCTGAGGATTGATAGAGGGGGCTTGAGTTAGTAACCCCCTCTTCCTGATAGGGAGGTTCCACCCACCCCATGCTCCAACTGTCACTCTCTTAACTGTCACCCAGATCTTGCTTCTCAATCCTACCACTTGCCTGACTGTTCTTTGGATGGCTGCTGGCTCATGAGTTAGGAGAGCTTCATGAGGACCAGGTGAAAACCTCATTTGTGTTTCAGGGGCCAGCCAAACATACTTCCTTGAGGAAAACTCAATGCTTGGGGTTTTAGTCGCTTTTGTCTTTGAGTGCTTTGAAAACTCTTGCTTTCTCTCCTGTTTTTTTAGGACACTGTAGACACCAACTTGGGTATTTGAACATCTTTCAAGGACCTTCAGCTTTACATGAAGATTGCATTCTCAAAGGAGCGCCAGACTTTATCATAGAGGGAAATATTTCTTTTTGTCTTCAAAATGTAAATATACTATTATTGTTACTATTATTTGGAATAAATAGTCACTGTAAAAATTCATTCAAGTATATTCCCAACTCAGTTGTATCAGAATAATGATCAGTCCTGTTTGTAGTATTTCTTTCCAGAGAGGGGGAAATTTCGCTTTCTAAATTCAAAACTGTATCATAGTGAACTTCACATTGGTTCATGTATATGTGTATGTATATGTTTTTGTGTTGGAACCAAAATTAATTTAGCTACTTCCCTGCTCGTGGGTAGTGGACTGTGGGACATTTTTGCCAGTTATAAATAATGAATGATGTGCTGAATCCTGATGTGCCTTTGCCTTCATGTGTTAATGGAATAAATTACCCCATCTACAACCATTGGCTCTAAAGTGCTACACATTTGGAATTCTGGCAGATATCACTAAACTATCTCTCCACAGAGAATGTTATATTGCTGTTAGATGCTGTTCATCAAGTGTGACAATCTACTGTACGTAGCCAGCTGACTTAAGCTTAGGATCCATGATTGCTTTAGAGTAACAAAAATATTTTAATTTTGCTTAAAATCAAGAGAAAATTATGAACGTAATAATGGATAACTTCTGATGATCCCACTTTGGCTTATACCAATATTTCTACCTATAAAAAAATGTCATTTTAAACAAAATATGTTTAAGTGTATAATTATTGAAATTGGATATATGTTATGTTTTGTGGAAGAGGGAGCTCTGTAGAAGAAACAGGTATTTCATGACAGTCATAAATGTGCCTATGGGTTATCTATTTCTTTCTATCCTTGTGCCCATGAAAATCATCTTTTTTTTTTTAAGATTTATTTATTGTGTATACAGTGTTCTGTCTTCATGTATGCCTTCAGGCCAGAAGAGGGCACCAGATCCCATTACAGATGGTTGTGAGCCACCATGTGGTTGCTGGGAATTGAACTCAGGACCTCTGGAAGGGCAGTCAGTGCTCTTAACCTCTGAGCCTTCTTTCCAGCCCCCGAAAATCATCTTTTTTATGCCAAAGAGACATTTAACTACTGTCTTTATTTGCAGTTCTTTGGTTGTTTTGTGAGGTGTTATCTCCTAAGGCTTACTGGCTACTTAGAATTTTTTATGAATTGGTTGTTTATGTTTATTTCTCATCTTCATTGGGTTGCCAATATTTACCTTTCTGCAGTATAATAAACATTGCAAATATTTTACCATTTTATATCATATTTATTGAATTTTCTACAATCTGAAGTGTTCTGTACCTCTTTTAATGGTATCATTCTTATAAAAGCTTATCCAAATATTCCTTGTATTTGCTAATAAAGTATCTATGAGTATCATTATATATGACAATATTTTCAGTTCAAGTGTGTATTAGTTACTTTTCTGTAGCAAAGCACCATGACCAAGGCAACCTAGAACAGAAAGTGTACAAGTGTTCAGAAGGTTAGAGTCCTTGATGGCAGAACAAAGGCACGGTGGCAGGCAGCTGGAGCAGCAGCTGACAACTCACATCCTGATCCACAGTAGGAGTCAGAGAGCAAATACAGGGAATAGAAAGAGTCTTTTGAAGCTTCAAAGCCCTCTCAAAGCGACACTTCCCTTACAATCCATGACTCCTAATCCTTCCCAAACAGTTCCACCAACTAGAGACCAAGTATTCAAACATATGAGCCTATGAGAGTCAGTGGGTGGGAGGCATCCCCATTCAGACCACCATAACCTGTAATACATCTTTGGATGACACATAAAAATAAGTATTAAACTATTTTTGTTTCCAAGTGCATAACTAGTTGTTCCAGCATCAGAGGGCATAATTTGAAGTTTCACCTTTATCAACTATTAAAATCTCATATATACATCAATCTGTTCCCTGAATCTCTTCCATCCCATTGATCTATCTGTTGTTACACTGGCACTATAGTTTTAGTCATATAGCTTTGTATTGTATGAATCTGATATGCATATATGTATATACATTTTGATATCTGCTACAGAAAATCTCTACTACATCTCTTAAAGTCCTTTTTCGAATTTGTTCTCATTTCTTCTCATAGATTTATGCCAATGAACTTTAGTGTTACTAGGAAACTCTACTGAATCTTGTAAACTTTAGAGATTAATTGGAGGAAAAGGGGCATCTTTATTAAATGTCATCTGCTTTTCCACCATTCTGGCTTGACCGTCTGTCTACCCTGGCTTGGCCATCTTAGTTTCCTTTTCTTGTTCCATAATATCCCTTGTGAGACAGGAAGCAGGCAGCAGCAGAGGGCACATGCTTGGGATCTGCCAGCTTAGCTGGGCATGGTAGCACATGCCATTAATTCCAGCACTTGGGAGGCAGAGGCACGTGCGTCTTTGAGTTCAATGCCAGCCTGGTCTACACAGTGAGTTCCAGGTTGACCAGGGCTACACAAAGAAACCCTGCCTTGAAAAACAGCAGCAGCAGCCAACAACGACAACAAAAACAGAATAAACAAAAAACAAAATGAAAATAAAAAGAAAGAAAAAAAGGAATCTTCACATGTGCCATGAGATGAGTGGGAGCGTCTACCTTCGCCTTGGCTCACCATCTCATGTGTTCCTGAGACTGGCCAAGCACAGCAAGCCATGCCCAGCTTCCTCAGCCACCATTCCTGGTACCTGCTTTCATACTGACTTCCTCTGTTCCTTATTTTACGCTGTAGATAGAGGGTTCTTTCTAGTCAGATCCCCAACCCCCCTGGCTTGTAAATCTCGGTTCTTGCCCACTGCATTATTTTTCTATTGCTGTGGATACAACTTTGTGCAAACTTAGTGTCACAAGACATAACAAACATGCAACCTCACAAATTCTGTGGTCAGAAGTCCCATATCAGATTCACAGGGCTAAAACCAAGGTGCCAACATGGCTGAGTTTTGTTTTGTTTTGTTTTTCTGGAGACTCCATGAGGAAATCTGTTTCCTGCCTTTTCCAACTACTACAGGCCACCTATACTCTGCTCCAAACTGCTTCTGGGATCAATCTTCACAGCCTTTGTCACATTTTGACTTTCTTATTCTGTCCTTTGTCATCTTCCTCTCTTCTAAGTATTATCATAAAACAAACAACTAAATTAAACTTTGAGATTTGATTGAATCTGGAACCATTTTATCTCAATGTCCTTGTGCACATCTGTAGTGTTTCTTTAACAAGCATAGTAACATTTCCAGGGTCCCTGGAGAGGGATGTAGAATCATTGGGGTCCTATAATTCTTCCTGACTTACTGATGTCATTGAGTAACTCATGCCAGTTTCTTTAAATTATTTTCAGCCCCCTTCCCTCAAGGGACAAAATCCCACGAGTCCATGGTTTAATCTCAGCACACTATAAACTTGCCTATTCTGGAATATGAGCATCTTCAGTTTCTGGGGCCTGTATTCTATGCTTCCTCCAGTCCTGGTCCAGGCTGACTGCTCTATCTGGGGAAACCTTTCTCCGTCTCTTCATTCGCCCAAGTCCTATGACACTTCCATCCTTGCCAAATAGGTCTCATTCCCCGGGAATGTCTGAAAACCTCTTCTCCTCCCAGTCTTTTCCTCTGGGCATCGTGTCATATCTCACATCCTCCCATGTTTCTGGGTTTCTTACATTGTTTTAAATATTGCTGTTCATCTGAATCTTTTCCTTGAACTCCTTACTAAATGAATTAAAAGATTAATTCCATAATAGAAGGCAAATTATTTTTTCTCTACAGCAGTGCTTCTCGCCCTTCCTAATGCTGTAACCTTTTAATACAGGTCCTTGTGTTATGACGACCCCCCAACCATAAAATTATTTTCATTGCTATTTCATAACTGTAATTTTGCTACTGTTACAAATCATAATGTAAATATTTTTTGGAGATAGAGGTTGGTAGACGGGGGTGGAGTCCCACAGACTGAGAACCGATGCTCTGCAGGATCCGACTTACAAGTAGTATCTGCTCATTAACAAATTAACAAATATTTATTATATGTTGATGTGAAATCATTAAAAATAGGAAATAATCACTTGAAAGTTATAAGAATAGTGAGGTAATAGGGGTGTGGTCATAAAGACATGAATGACAGGTCTTCTCTTCCAGGAAAATAGACTTGGAGATCAGTGAGCCAGTCAACTTTGGCTCTGGAGATCATCAATACCTGGTTCAAAAAGCAGCAGTTAAAGGTGGATCTTCTAAAGTGGATCATCCCTTCACATATTCATCCAGAGACACGCCACAGGAAGCCATAAAATACCCACATTCGAAGCACAGAGATGCAGCAAATACCTATGCAGTACAAATTTCAGAGGATGTTATCACAAATGAGGGCAGCATGGCTGCACCCAGTCCCTTCGAAGACGTGTCTATCCGTAGAGGTAAGAGGTGGTTGGGTTTGGAAGGAAGCAATGTTTTCTTAAAACAGCTCCATGTTGTGTGTTGTGATTTTAAAAAGCAGTGCTCGAGCTGGGTGTTGGTGGTGCACGCCTTTAATCCCAGCACTTGGGAGGCAGAGGCTGGCAGATCTCTGTAAGTTCGAGACCAACCTGGTCTCCAGAGTGAGTGCCAGGATAGGCTCCAAAGCTACACAGAGAAACCCTGTCTGGAAAAACAAAACAAAACAAAATAACAACAAAAAGCAGTGCTCGAGAGAAAGACACCATACAATAGAGCTTGGGGGGAGGGTTTTTGGTTTTTTTTTTTTTTAATTGGGAGAAAGTGAATAGGAAAAAAGCAGAAGGGGAGGAGGACAGGTGGTGCTTTTAGTGGCTGCAGCTGAGGACGCATCCTGTCAGAACCCCAGGGACAGGCCATCACAAATGCCTGAATACTAACAGGGTGTACTGCCAGAAAGAATGAATTCTCTTTTACTTAGCTCTTCTGCTCTTTATTACTATGAAATGCATCATAGGCTGCTGTAAGAGATCTCCATAATGTTGTCCAGGAGATTCAGAGATCCATAATAAACATATGGCCAACAACATTCAGATTTTTTAGGAAGTGTGAGTTAACTGTCGATTATGAAATGTTTTGCCTACATACAACATAATATTGGCCTAGGTCTTTAAAAAATTAATTCCATGTCCTAGATATTGATTCTGGGCTAAGACAGGAATATATTCATCAGAGAACAACAGAAATATTAAAAGTTGTGACAAATAAATGAGAACCTTTTCTCATATAATATGGTGTTGGAGGGTAGGTAGCTAAGGCCAGTGCCATGGTTCCCCATGTCCTACGTGCTTCACTTGGACCTTCTTGGGACTTGGATAGCTTGCAGGTCTTGGGACCTGGATAGCTTGACTCCCAGTGATGCCTCTCCCTGGTTCTACCCTTGCCATAGCCTGGAAAGGGGCCTTTGGGAGACTGGCATTTCAGGTTGGTAAGGGAAAGGGCCAAAGACCTAGGGCCAAGGGCAGACAAAGGTTCTCACAGCTCCAAGAAGTCCCATTCATGAGAGGAGTCCCAAGAGTTCTCCAAACTGGACCTCTTTAGAAGCTTCCCCAGAACTAGGTTCCTGCAAGAGCTTCATCCACCTGCCATCCATTCCACCTGAAGCACACGGAGGCTCCGTCTGTTCTTTCTTTGCTGCACTGATGATCATGTTTCACAAGATCTGGTCAGAGCATAATGTTGCCAGGGCAGATATGTGTCTAACTGGTCAGCAGCCTGGATGCAAAGACCTTCATAGTACATGCAAGGGCAGGGGCTCTGCAATTAGTCTTTACAACTCTCAGAATGAAGTTGCAGGGTCCTATTGGAGACGGAGAAGCCATAGTTAAAGAGGAAGAACTGAAATACGTGTAGAAACCCTCTCGCCAGGGTTAATGCTTTACACAGAGTCTTCTGGAGACAGGCGAGCCTTTCTCTGCCTTCACAAGTCGCACCGTGTATGAGGTGAACATGGGGCAGAGGAGATGGAAGGAAGAGAACTAGCAAGGTAATGGGGGAAGAGTTCTGGAGGGAAGGCCTGTAATTCTTGAAGGCATCTCATGAAAATACGCCTTAAAGTTCATTAAGTGCAACCATTTTAAGTGTACAGTGTTTTCAATAAATGTATAATTTTGCAGCCAGCACTGTAATCTATTTGGGATCACATTTCCCACTTGAAAATGCAACCCATCAGGAGTTACATCCATCTTCCTCTGCCTTGCCAGCAAGGGAAACAGAAACCAAGGAACCAAACAGTCACCCAACAAGACAAGATAACAGCACCTAGAATTACAGTCTTCCCAAACCCAGATGCTTAGATGCCAATGTGAAAACACAATAGAATCTCGGACAGTATGTCTCCACCAGAGCCCAACAACCCTATCACAGCAGGTTCTGAGTATTTCAACATAACTGAAGCACCATAAAAGGACTTTAAGATAGCCGTAAAATTTCACCCAACTACAAAAGAATATACCTTCTTCTCAGCATCTCAAGAACTGTTCTCCAAAGTGAACCACATACTCAGACACAAATAAGTCTCAAAAGATAAAGAAAAATTTAAATAACACCCTGCATCCTATCTGATCACTATTGATTAAAGATGGATTTCAGCATTAACAGAAACAACAGAAAGCTTACAAACTCATGGAAGCTGAGCAACTCACTACTGAATGGAAAATGGGTCCAAGACATAAATCAAAAAAGAAATTAAAGACTTTCTAGAATTTAATGAAAATGAATGCACAACATACCCAAACTTATAGGACACAGTGAAGGCTGGTCTAAGGGAAAATTCTAAACACTAAGTGAGTACATTAAAAGCAAACAAACAGACTCTTCCTTCCCTTTCTGCCGACTGATCCACAACAAGGCCTAACTCCTTCGGAGTGAGGAGACTACCAGGAGAGGCAAGACCATCCAGAGCTGCGGACATTGAATTCCTGGCCCCCACACACCACTGGGTCACAAGAGGAGATAGAGAGACCCCACCTGCACCCATTGGAAGAAGATATGGGAAGAAGACAGAATAAGAACTCACTCAACAACAGAAAGACCAAAAACAAACAAACAAACAAACAAACTGGAGAAAGCTCATACTAGTAACTTAAAAGCACACCTGAAAGCTCTTGAACAGAAAGAAGAAATCACACCCAAAAGGAGGAGATGGCAAGAAAAAAAATCAAACTCAGGACTGAAATCTTTCCCATGCTTGTTAGCTCTCAATGTGTCTTCTTTGGGAAATACCATTCAAGTCCTTTGTCCATTTAAAAAAACTGTATCATATCCCATGATTCTGTGCATTGATCAGCCTTAGGCTCCACAGCAGGTGCCTTTCCTTTACCTGCTGATCTCTCTCACCAACCTCCAAGAAAATATGTTTAATAATTAGACTGTATAGTCGTTTGGTTTGTTTCTCTGTTTGGTTTCAAAATCCTAGCCTGAAGCATTCCTCCGGCTTCAGCCTTCTGAGTAGCTGGGATTACCAGGGTACATCATTGAGGCTGGCTTTAATTAGACATTCTTTACAAGTTCTACAGAGATCAAAACACATTGTGGAGATGTATGAGAATCTCGAAGAATTAAAACACACACACACACACACACACACACACACACGCACACACACACACACACACTCTAAAAAGTTCTACAAAGTCATTTTGTTTTCATTGTTCAGTGTGCTGACTAAGCCAGCACCTCCTTTCCCAGCCTCAAATGACAATGGGGGCATTTAATTTTACCTTTAGATACCATGTCATAAAACAACCTCTTCTCCACAGGTTTCATCGTGAAGGTATTCATTGTCCTGTCAGTTCAGCTGCTCATCACTATTGCAGTCGTCAGCGTATTTCTTTTCTGGTGAGTCTTTCTTACAATTTAGAATTTGACATGGGAATGCTCATGGGATCAGCTGGCTTTAATTTGGAGTATTTCAAAAAGTATGTTTTTTGTTCTTCATTGTTCATAGGTGATAATCTTCCTATAGACAGGTTTTTCCTGAACCACCTTTTTTTTTTTTTTTAGATTTTATTTATTATTATGTATACAACATTCTGCTTCCATGTATATCTGCACACCAGAAGAGGGCACCAGATCTCATAACGAGATGGTTGTGAGCCACCATGTGGTTGCTGGGAATTGAACTCAGGACCTCTGGAAGAGCAGTCAGTGCTTTTAACCTCTGAGCCATCTCTCCAGCCCCTGAACCACCTCTTAGACCAGCGTGGTAGATGCTAGATTTTAACTTCCTAAGCCGAGAACATTTTTCTTACTCTTCCTTTGGGCATTGTTTTCTTTTTAATTTTTCTCTGAGCTACTTTCTCAAGTGTAACTGGATAAGAGGAAATAGGTGAGATTATAGAAGACTGGAACACTGTTAAATTCTGTAATTATTTGAGGGACTTTAACACATCACCTAATTCATTCTTCTGAAGGTGTTATTTGCAACACAAACCGTGAGTTTATTTCTTTAGCTTAACATAAACCAGTCTCAGTATTTTTTTTTTTTTTGATATAGGATCTCACTGATAGCTCTGGCTGTCCTCACTATGCAGATCAGACTGTCCTCACTATGTAGACCGGGGCAGGCCTCAAGCTCACAGACATCCCCCTGCCTCTGCATCCCAAGTTCTGGGATTAAGAGTATGTGCCATCATACCAGGCCCTCAGTATTTTTTAAAAAGGAAGGTCTTAACCATGTGCTTCCTCTTAAATTTGCTATGTAATTTAAGAAAAAATACCTTTTATGCTGTGTCTTTCTTTTCTCAGTGCTGGGCATTTGAATCCAGGGCCTCACACATGCCAATCGAATACTCTAATGGGAACCACACTAGCTGCCCATTTTTCCATTCAAAAGAATGTTTTAGTGCTTCTCCCACCATTTGTCCTTAGACAATGGGTCTAATGACCTAATGATGGTCATTTAGAGTCTGACCATCCTTCTCATGACACTGTTATACTTCTTTCTATTTTAGTTAGCAAAATTTACTGTTTTATGTAAAACTGTTCTTTTTTAAATCAGCGAACCTGTAAGAAATTGGGTCATCAGCGTCCCTTGGTTCATGTTTTCACTCTTGTAAGTATCATTCATGATTCTATGTACTATTATTGACCAAGATTTTATCACTATTAAAAATGTGGTAAAGAGTAACATTCTTGCTGGGTATGGTGATGCCTGCCTATAACCCTAAGGAGGTGGTAACAGGGGGATCAGGAATTCAAGGCTAGCCTTGACTGAATAAGACCTTTATTCAAAGTAATAAAAACTAAGAACAAAAAAAAGGCATACGAAACCACCTAGGGTAAAGTATAATATTCTTGTATTTTATTTGTTTTTCTTGATGTGTATTTGTGTGTATGTATCTGTGTGTGTCTCTGCATGTGCTTGTTTGTTTGTGCAACACGTTACACAGGTGTCCACAGAGGGCGACAGAGAATGTTGGATCCCCTAGGTCTGTGAGCGGCCCTGTGGGTGCTGGCAACCAAACCCAGGTCCCCCCTGCAAGAACAGCAAGTGCACTAAACCTCTGATCCATCTCTCCAGTCCCTGTATGGAATTCTTTAAAAGACAAAAATCACAGAGATGGGAAGCAAGCTTGTGGGTGCCAGAAACCAGGGTAAATTGTGTGTAGGGTTCACACCAGGCAGATCTTTGTTGAAGTATTAATGGTAAGACAGCCCTGAATGTTAATTGAGGTGGTGGCTACATGTGTTGATTCACAGACTCATGTCACAGTACCATGGTAAACAACTATGTGTTCACATTATACCAGTGTCCCATTAGTGGTTTTGAAATTGTACTATAAATATATAAATCAAAATCATTGGTAAAAATTTCACATGGTTTTAATAGAACTTCTGTTCTTTTATAATTTCCCATGAATCTATATTTTTAACAAAAAATTTAAAGGACAAGCTATCTGTGTGTGGAAACTTAAAAAAAAAACTCATTTTGAAGGCTTAAAATAGAGGTAAGTAGGAAATAGCGATTTAGTTTGCTCTGTGTATCAGGTGACAATACACTTGCCTCTGTGTCCCTCTGCATGTCTGTACACACTGCTCTCGCGTTTGGGAACTGAAGCAGTAACTGGTGGTTTCATATCCCCAGCCCAGCAGTCATGGTTGTTATCATCGTGCTCGCTTGCTGTAGGGATATCCGACGCCAAGTGCCTGCGAACTACATTCTCCTGGCATTGTTTGTAAGTAACTCCTTTGGCAGGGGCGTTAGCCGCCCTCTGACTATCCTTCTGCTGCCTCATTAGCTACATTACTTTCACTGTGGAAACTCCCGGGAGACAAGTAGGGAGCACTTGTACAGAAGCATTAACTTTTTTTTTTTAAAGATTTTATTTATTTATTATGTATACAACATTCTGCTTCCATGTATATCTGCACACCAGATCTCATAAGGGATGGTTGGGAGCCACCATGTGGTTGCTGGGAATTGAACTCAGGACCTCTGGAAGAGCAGTCAGTGCTCTTAACCTCTGAGCCATCTTTCCAGCACCCCCCCCCTTTTTTAAAAATATTTTATTCATTTATTATGTATACAGAGTTCTCCCTGCAGGCTAGAAGAGGGCACCAGATTTCATTACAGATGGTTCTGAGCCACCATGTGGTTGCTGGGATTTGAACTCAGGACCTCTGGAAGAGCAGCCAGTGCTCTTAACCTCTGAGCTATTCCTCCAGCACCCAAGCATTAACTTCTTAGGAGACAGCGCCCTCACTCTTAGGGAGTTGGATTCTAGGCCTCTCTTGGATCTGGCAAACTCTTGTCTTTCTTGAAGCCATACAAGAACCCACACCCAAGTCAGGACTGTGTCTGCAGCTAACCCTGGCACTACTTGTAAGATGTATTTATTGAAAAGTCCCTCATGGTGGTAAAAGTCATCTCTGAGCTTAGGTTCTTCCCCAGTTCTACAACGTTCCTCTTGGTGCAGGAGTCTCCCACTGACAGAGCTGGGGCTGTGGTGTGGACCCTTCACTGCTTACATTTCTCCCACAACCTGGTCCCTCCATCAGGCCTCATCACAGCCACAGTCCTGTCACCACTGCCGTTCTAGGCATATCGAATCACGTGATTACCCTTCTTATAGCCAATTCTGTGGGTGTTTTGTGTTTTGTTTTGTTTTTTCTGCTCATGGGGTCTCAGTTTCCTGAGACCCTAGCTGGACTCCTAGACTCCTTAAACCCCAATAAAATTAGAATCTCTGCAATTTCACTCCTGTCACACCAGGCTCAACTCCCCAGAGAGTTCCAGGGCTTAGCATAAGACTGAGTTGCACCTCAGCGTCACCGTCTAATCCTGACTCCCGCAAGAGTCAGGCCAAACCTCGTGCCTCCCAGAGGCTTGGTGTGTTCAGCAGCTGGCTGCTAGAAATAGTCTGGATTGTGTTGATGCTCTTGGGACAGTCCAGCGCCTGCTCGGTGTGACTAGGGGTGGCGTCAGCCTTGTGTTTGTGCTACCTCCGTGTAGTGCTGACCATTCCTGTCTATGAAGACTGACTCGTAGAGCCGGTTCCAAATCGGACTGAAGTGGCTTGCGCCAATATCGGCCACGTGAGGGGATGAGCACATCGTCAGGGAAATCAAATAGAAGGACGAAGAGCAGGGTGGCAAACAGTCGTTAGATTAGTGTGCAAAATGCACTGAGCGTACACTTGAACGCCCTAATGCTGGATTTAACTCTGTGTCTGTTGTGCTCAAAGCGAGTAACTGCACAGGGCCAGCGATGCGAGTGCATGGGTGCCACGCAATGCTTTTGATAATTTACCTGTTGGATGGGCTAGGCCGGGAATGTGGCGGTCTGCCTGCCACCCATAGTGATATTTTCCTCCGAGTGTTGAGGAGCCCTTCTTGGCTACTGTGCTGCTCTGTGGACTGTGTGGTATTTTCCCACCCGCTGCCCCGGCCGCTGTCTTCTCAAAACTTTTTCTTTATCGTTTCCTGGCTCAGTTGTTTCCTGCTTCTCTATCTCCAGGAGAAACCCTGAAGCAGAAGGTGATGGAGACGAGGCAGGGGAAGGGAACTCTTTCTGACCATGTACCCCTGACTGGTCTGGACTGGCTAGAGAGACCAAGATGGTCTCTGTCTCACAGAGGTCCACCTCTCTCTGCCTCCGGAGGGCTGGGGTTAAAGGTGTGCACCACCGCAACCTGGCTATGTTTGAACTTTGTATTGTAAGCGTTTGAATAAATGCGCCCGGGGGTGGGGTGGGGTGGGGGCGGGGGAGGTGCAGCTAGGCGGTAGCATGCTTGCAGAGCATGGGCGAGGCCCTGAGCTTGATTCTCCAGCGTCACCAAAAACATGTTTTCTTAACGAAGGAAGCCAAAGAGATGGCCGAGTTGGCCAAGTGCCATTCAAGCCTGAGGACTGGAGTTCAGACCTACATGAGATCCAGGAACATTGACCCAGGCAGATCCTGGAAGTTTATTGACCAGTCTGCCCCACCAAATCAGTGGAGTCTAAGTTCAAGTCTAAGCTCATCTTAAAATAAGGTGGAAAGCGGCTGAAAAGACAGCACACGTGGAGCCCCACCCCTGTCTGTGTACATATGAGCACACATACACATAAAATTCTCTCTCTCACTCACACATAAACACATACAGACATATACATCAAAATGCATACAGAAATTTACTTGAAGGCTAGGTGTGATGGTGAACACTTGCGATTCCATCTCCCAGGAGGCAGACGCAGGAAAATCACTGTGAGTCTGAGGCCAGCCTACTTTACAAAGTGAGTTTCAGGGAGTCTGAGTTACACAGCAGAACCAAAACTAAAACAATTCAAAAAATCTAAGAGGGGGGGGGCTGGAGAGATGGCTCAGAGGTAAAGAGTACTGGCTACTCTTCCAGAGGTCCTGAGTTCAATTCCCAGAAACCACATGGTAGTTCACAATTATCTATAATGAGATCTGGTGACCCTTTCTGGCCTGCAGGCATACATACAAGCAGAACACTATACATAATAAATATTTTTTTAAAACTTAAGAGATTAGTTTTTTTTTTTTTTTTCAAAGACAAGGTGTGCCCAACAGGTATGGTGGCAGACGCCTTTAATCCCAGCATGCGGGAGACAGAGGCAGGTGGATCTCTGTGAGGTCCAGGTAAGCCTAGGCTACACAGTGAGGCCCCGTGCCAACACAAACAAATAACCAAACACGTTACTGGTCCCTACAGGAGCTTTCCTCATGGAGGCTCTGCAAGTATCCACTAAAAGGGGATATGCTACCCTTCAGGGTCAAGAAATAGTTTTATTCTCTAGATTCAGCTATTTAGGAAATAGCATGGAGAAAACCATTTCAGAAAAAGTTGAGAGAAAACAAGAAAATAGCCACTCTTGCCACACAGACAGCTTTTGTCCCCTAGAACCAGTGACTCCCTGAGGCCCCTGTCCTAAGTGAGCACGCTTGGCTTCTACAGTGACTCCCCTTCCTTTCCCTTCCCAGCCTGCCTGTTTTCTGGCCCTCTGTCTCAGTCTCTCTCTGTCCCTCCCTCCCTCCGTCTCCTCTGTCTCTCTCTGTCTCTCTGTCTCTGTCTCTGTCTCTGTCTCTCTCTCTCTCTCTGATGAATGCTGGAGAAATAGGAAGGAACGGCACAGGAGAAAATGTTTAACAAACCGTATCTTAGGAGGAAGGTTGGGATCAAGTACATTACTAAGGTATCATTTGTACACAGATCTTTTCCCCTGGTGGAAATAAGGACTGCCTTCTTAGATGCATTAATGAAGTAGATCCAGAGGCCTTCACCCATTGGATCTGGAAGTCCAGAAAAGTGACTGAGGACTTTTGGGCCCAGTTCTTTTCCAGCCTCTTGTGGAGTGGGGAGCTCCAAAGCCAGTCTGGTGTCAGTGCTTTGCTTAGGATATGCCCTCCTTTTTGGTCTCTGGGACCAGATGACTTCCCTGGTCCTTCCCAAGTTTCCCAGTGTCCTGTGGGCTGGGAGACCTCTTCAGTTCCCCATCTGCTCGCTATCTGTGGCCCCGAACCTGACTGTGGGTCTGCCAAGTACCATCTTAGTCTCACCCTCAGGCTTCCTTGCCCACACTGCCCACAGCCTGGTTCCATCCAGTGGAGGGAATCCATCAGGGCATCAACCCTGTGCCTTCACCTCTGCTAGGAACTTCCCTGCAGTACCATATCCCAACTCTGTGGTCTCAGTTCTCATCCCAAGTCTGAGGCCTGAAGAACTATCTTATGTTAGCAGGGAACACAGATAGTGGCATTATGCAGGTGTGGGCAAAGCATTAATGGGAATAGCAAGGGCTTCTCTGGTGAAGTGTGTAGGTACTGCGTGGAAGACTAATGGAGAATGTGGTCCACAAATGATCTTTTTACCTTGATTTCTTCACCCACAATTAGTACATAGTTCATGCACTGAATATGTGGAAGCCATTGTACTTCTCTAAGAAGTTCTTACTGATGAGAGGATTTTCTTCCATCAGTTCTAGGGAGAGTGTGATAGAAATAGTTATACCATTTGTTTCCTATAAGCACCTTGTAGCTGTGGCCCCGGGGTTGTGCTCACATCCCTACTTGCTCCCTAGACCCTGCCCAAACACACACATGACTGGTCACCTCTTCTGCAGTCTAGGTCTTGTCCTAATGTGTGGAGAAGCAGGCTGCTGATGGACTGTGCTTTTGTTTTTAGACACTCCTGGAAGGCCTGCTGCTGGGGAGTATGTCAGTGTAAGTCTATGACCCACGTTTCCGTCTCATTGTGTGTGCTTCTCTCTGAATGTGTCCGAACAGTAACCGCGGTCTCTGCTTCCAGCACCTTCAAAGCAGACGAGATTCTCTGGGCAGCGGGAGCAACCACTGTGGTGACATTAGCGCTAACCTTATTTGCTCTACAAACAAAAGTATGTATTATTGCAACAGCTCTTTATCATAAGGGATTTGTTGGCTGTGGTCCTGTGTCCCTCCCAACCCAGTGTCACCCACACCTGCCTCCCTGTCTCAGGGCACCACACCATGACCTTCACGCCTTGTCAGCGATTGGGCCAGGGAGCCTCATCGGGAAGTTGGAGGGTCAGAAGAGAGAGAGGAAGTTAGTTCCATGGCATCCCCACTACAGGTTCCTCTTGGGCTAGCCACATTCCTTATCAAAATTCACTCACAGCTTGTCTTAACATGGCCAGCTCAACACAGCCCAACCCCCAGGATTCCTGTGTCCTTGTCCCTTTGGCCCTACAGGCAGTCACAGCTGCTTACCTAGTTCCTTTCAGCCTACTTCTGGAGGTGGTCCCTTTACACACCAACAACCCTCCTCCTGTGATCCCTGCTGGGGCCCTGGTTCAAAATGGCAGTTTAAAACTCAAAGATTTTCACACATACAAGGACTCAGACACCACTAGTAACCCCCAATATAATTCACAACTGGTCTTATTTTGGTGGGGTACTAGGGATCCGATGGGGGCCTTGTGAAAGCCAGGCAAGCACTCTACAGCAGAGCCACACCCTAACCAATGGCCATTTGTTTTTAACCATGATGTCAGAGTCTCTCCAGGCCTAAGATGCTTCTGGGGACTCAGTGGGCTCTTTTTCCGTGTCCTCATCTATCATTTATGGACACCTGGCTTTAGTAAATGGTACACAGGATGACCTGAGTTTGATCTCTAGCATCCATGTAAGATCTTGGTGTGGTGTCATGGGTTTGTAGTCTCAGCTCAGGGACGGTGGTCTCCCTGGAGTCTCTGGCCAGTCACCCTAGCCTAATTTCTGAGCTCCAGGTCCTAGTGGAGATCTGTTTCAAACCATAAGAAATAATGCCTGAAGTGGACCTGTGACCTCCACACATGCACACAAAATAGAGCTTCATTTTAATTTAGAATCAGATCAGTGTTTGCCATCTCAAGGATGGTCCTAGTAGAAGCCAGCCTATGTATAAACAGACATACCTTCTGACAGTTGAGTGAGGTAGGCATAGGTTCACTAAGCAGTTTAAAGCCTTCTAAATGTCAGACTACTTTCCACAAGGCCCCAATCATTCACAGGTAAAGAATGACCCTAGTTCAGGGAATGAAACTTTCTAAAGACAATTCTCGGTGTGTTTGCATGGATGACTTCAAAAGGCAGCCAAATTCATGTTCAACTAAACTTTTTTTTTTCTAATGAAGTTATGTGGTGGGAATTTATATAATTCTCTACCTCTACAAGACTCCCAAGGAAATATAGTCGTGCACTGAGCTTGAGTTTTCTAATGAACCCCAAACTGTCCCTTAGAGGTGTCAATTAAACAGAATGCCTGCTTGGTTTAAATATAATCAGACCCCATTGTCAGACCAGCCCCTTTGGGCTGAGTGACAGTTTCATGTAGATTCAAGATGCTTAACCTCCCCTCTCGGCTTCTGCTTGCCTTTTAATTTAAGGTGAAGGTTAGGAGTTTGGAAGGAGCGTGCACCTTTTTCGAGTTTTGATGATAGCCAAAAAGGGGCTGGTTATTAGCCCCTTTTTATTATTAGTCGTTATTAGCCATTTCTGATCTTGAATGATGGTCTCCTGCTGACTGTGCTAGCTGAGTGGGTCCTGTTGGGTCCCTGAAGCTAGAAGTCCAACCTAGATGTGACTCAGATACTGTGTTTGGCCAGAGCTGACAGAGGCCCTTCCTGAATCCTAAATGGAACTGAAGGGCTACAGGTCTAAGAAGAACACGTGGAAAACTAACCCTGTGTGTATTGAGATCAGGGGAAAAATGCAAGAAAATATCTTGGATGTTTTCAGTATTTGAAAAAATTTCAGCCCCTTTAACAGAAACAAACTCTAAAATACACAGGTCATCTTTAAAAGCAAAGCCAAGATTCACATTAATAACTGCCAAAATTATAAAATAGTCATTAACAGTCATTTTCAAAACTGTACTTAGGTGGGTTTTTTTTTTTTTTTTTTTTTTTTTTTTTTTTGGTTTTTGAGACAGGGTTTCTCTGTGGCTTTTGGAGGCTGGCCTGGAACTAGCTCTTGTAGACCAGGCTGGTCTCGAACTCACAGAGATCCACCTGCCTCTGCCTCCCAAGTGCTGGGATTAAAGGCATGTGCCACCAATGCTCAGCATTGTACTTATGTGTTTTATGAAAATATATGTATACAAATTTGAAAAAGAGACCCAGTTAATGTAATGAAATAACCCATTTCATTTTCCTCCTAATGTTTTCAATGTATATGTGTTCTTTAAATATGAATAGTTATGATCACATTGTACATACAAATTTATATCATACTCAATTTATCTTTTTATTAGAGTTCAGCAGAGATTCTAGTATCCTAGATTGGCTTTGACCTTGTCATGAGAATGACTTTAAATTTCTGATCCTCCTGCCTCAACCTCCCGAGTGCTGGGATTACAAGTGTGTGCCACCACATCTGGTTTTAAGGAAGAAATTCTTATAAATAGAAAAGTAGAATAAATACAATGAATTCTCATGTACCCTTCACCCAGTTTAAAAATTATCAACTCCTGGCTCTCATTATTTTATTTTAACTCCCACTATTTCCTCCTCCCTGCCTGAAACAAATCCCAGGGACTGTGACAGTTTTATTATTTATGTGATGATTTTCAGTGCTTGGGGCTAAGGCATTCCCACCCCAACAGATGGCTAAGACAACTTGTGCATGGGGTAGAAAATACATCTTTACACATCCTGTCTGGATGATAATGGAGTCACCTGTGCTGCTTATGTTTCCCCAGTGGGATTTTACCATGCTAAACGGAGTGTTGTTTGTTCTCCTCGTTGTATTAATGATCTACGGGATTATCGCAATTGTCATACGATCCTACGTAAGTGACTGGCATTTTGAAACCTTCAAGAAGTACTCAAGATGAGGGAAGTGCTGGCTGTGTCAGCACAAGTCCTCTCAGAAGCAGACATGGTATTGGGGCTAAGTATGTAAGGATTTATTATACTTTTATGAATACCCTTGGTGATAGGGATTGAGGTCAAGGCCTTGAGCAAGTTAGGCAAGCATACCACCTCTGAACGACATCTACAGCTTTGAGGAAAATGTCCTTGAGATGAAAGACAAGCTGCAGTGATTGCACGGACTAGCAGCTGAACAAGGTATATTACACTCCTGCCCTGTTATCTGAATGTGAATTTGGGTCCATCTTGGTTTTATACACAGTAATCAGTGGAGAAGGGCCATAGACAGGAATCTACTGTATGGATATTGATCTCCTACCTGAGATAGTACTTGTCCTTCCCCAACAGGGTCTTGGGGGGACCAGGTCCTCTGGGGTATACGGGGCATTCTCCTGCACACAGGTGCTACTGTTGAAGCAGACGTGGGAGATAGGCTCTTCTAGCTAGAGGCTCCAGTGGTACCCACAGAAGGTGGCTTAGTGTCCATCCAGCTCTCTCATTAGAATATATTCATTGACTTCTTACTAAATGTCACACACAGAGCTTGTGAATATTTTTCACCGAGCTGTCATGTTCAACTCTACAACATTCTGGAACAATATTCCTTGTTGATTTTATAGATAAACAAACAGGCTCAGAGGGCTTTAATCCATTCAGGGTCCCCAGGGAGGGAGAAGCAGAGGTAGCATGGAGGTCAGGTTTGTGCAGGGTCGGCCTCTGGAGCAGAAATGGAGAAAGCTATCTATGATAGCTTGTTCTACGGTGTCCAGGAGTGCCTTATATGGAGACCCTGCTTGGGACCTGGAACTGTTTGACCAAAGTTCCCAGGGCAACTTTGTTCAAATGCTGAACCAAAGCATTTATTTGGAAGCAAGTAGACTTTGTACATATCTTTAGACATGTGCCTTGAAGTTCTGTCTGGGCTTATTTGGTTCAATGAATACGAATGTTCGTTATAGCCGGGGAGGTGGTATCTATATTTTGCAGACAAACTATGACATCACAAACATGTTAACTTGTCTTTTTTGTTTTTGCTGCTTCATTTGCTTGTTTGTTTTTTGAGATAGTCACACTCTGTAGGCCTGGCTGGCATGTAACTCGTATAGACCAGGTTGGCCTTGAACTCGTGGAGATTACACTTTTTCTGCCTCCCAAGTGTTAGGACTATGAGTGTTGTCTACCCCAACCGGCCACAGAGGTGTGTATTAAAAGACTCCACCTCTGCACAGTCACTCAGTGGGTCCCATAGGTCTTTACGGTTTCCTAAGGTGTGGAGACTGTGTCTCCTATAAGATAGACGGAGCTCACTCACACTTTCAAAAGTATCTCCAGGCTACAGGCTTACACATATGTCAGCAGAAGGTTCTTGTCCTAAGCCCATACATTTGGCATAGGCAACTCTGAATCCTGCCGGCGCTCTAAAGCTACTGTGCTCCCCAGATCGTGCTATGATTCACTGTCTCCCCTCGTTACCAAGAACTTCTTATGGGGAGCTCTGCCAAACCTCCTTGAGACCAGCTTTCTCCTTAAGACTTCATGCTGTATTTTTCTCAGGTGTTGTGTATTACTTTATCCTCTTCCCGTGTAAGCCAAACCCTGGCTGTTCAGATAGGTCCCATATTTTCTGATCAGGGAAAATACCAGTCAGTTTGGCTTGGGCAAAAGTCCTGGGAATTTCATGGGTCTGAAAAAGATCTAAGACTCTAGAGCCAGCAATCCCACCTTCATGTATGGGTCTGGGGAGACTAACTACCTCTACTTGGCCGGAAAAGGCCAAGAATTGCCTGTTGACAGGTTGGCATATCTATGACTGATGGCAGGTCCCAGCAGAGCTCATCTGTAAAGTAGACAAGATCCACTGCTTGTAGTGGTTTCTGCTATCTTTCCTCGCACTCTCCACCTAGGGAGTGTGTGACCATTGTGTTTCCAGATCCACTCAGGCCATAGGCCTAGGGAAGGCAGATTCTCTAGAAGGGTTATGTAGATGGGAGGGAAAGCAGACCCCGTGTAATGCATTACCCTTGCCCCACCCCCACGGAATTTGAAGCACTCACCTGGTGATCACGAAGTGCTTGCTGGAATAAAATGGTGGATGCTGGCAATTAGGTCAAGAAGCGGCTAACTCCCCTGGGCTTGACTGTCCTCATAATGGGTCCTTATTGGAGGGCAGTGACTCACAGAAGCACTGCTGGCACTTGGGATGTTGTTGAGTTGTGCCTCTTTCTTTCTGTGCAGTGGGTACATCTGGTGTATGCCTTGCTTGGAACCCTGATCTTCTCCATGGTAAGTCTTGTTTTCCCTCTGTGCCGAAGACTATGGTGTACATACTCACAGGCCTGTGCTGGCCCAGTGGGGTTAGCCATTTACTAGAAACACTCCAATAACTCACTCAGCAGAGCTGGGAGGCCTTTTCTTTTTTATTATCTTTTTTATTATTAACTTTTTAATTAAAATAATCTAATTTTCCATACCAATCTCAGTTCCCTCTCCCTCCTGTCCTCCCTCCTTCAACCCCCGTCCCCACCTCAGATAGAGTGAGGCCACTGGGAGAGCTTTCTAATCTATGAAAGCATCCCATTCCTCGACTGGGGCTGTACCTCAAGGGTAGACTGCTTTCCTAGCATAGGACCTTGCGTGTGGTCCCCACGAAAACACAAACACAAAGTGCAATGTAGGCAGAGTTTACATTCCCAAATAACCATTCAGAAACTTAATATTTATAAATGCTCCACCAATAGCTCAGGCTTGTCACTAACTAGCTCCTACAACTAAATGAACCCTTCCTATTAGTCTACATTCTGCCATATGGTGTTACCTCTCTTTCATTTTGTACCTCCACTTTCCTCTCCATGTCTTGCTGGTGACTCCTCTGACTTCACCCTTCTTCCTCCCAGTGTCTGTCCAGCTACTGAGCAGTCAGTTTCTTTATTAAGGCAATCACAGTATAATTTGCACCGTATACAGAAGGATTACTCCACAGCAGTGTAATGACAAAAACAGGAAAATATCCTCTTTCTCCAAAAAGTTAATATTTGACAAGAGAAAGGATTGTGGAGAAGCCTCAACGCTTATTGTCACAAGAGTCAGTGGCTTCATTTGCTCAGACCAGTCTCTCATTTCTCTATACCAGGAGCTCTGGAGATAGCTAGCAGAGGCTGCTGTGGATGCCTCTGGGAATCCCTTTCTTTCTGTTTAGCCCCTTCTTTTGCTGTCCCAGTTTTACAGTGATTTTAAGAGAAATGCATGTGGATATTTTAAAATTCAAACAACACAGTGGACTGCAAAACCAAAGGCTAAACTCCCTCTTCTCCCCATTGCTCAGAGGTAAACCCTGACAGAAGATTCTAAGAGGCCTGCTGTTGTGTCTACACATCGCAGCGTGACCCCCTACACTGAGGTAGTCACCCTGTGTCAACTATTTTGCCTTAGCCTTTTGCTTGACAACAGTGGTCTCTGGGAATTAGTGGAGAAGTGTCAAATGCATTCTTAATTATGCCTATGTTTTTCCATCTTATGCTCTTATCAACACTTCTTATAGCGTGACACTGTGCATGAAACTCAAGGCCTCTCACATGTCAGGCGAGGCTCCCCCCGCCCCCCGACATAGACCTGTGGGGGTTTCAAAGTTCCTTGGAGTTCTTAAAGAAAAAAAAGTGTGTGTGTGGTGTGTGTGTGTGTGTGTGTGTGTGTGTGATGGTATGCATATGAGGAGCCTGAGAAGGACATGGGTTGTCCTGCACTATTACCTCTCCCCATTCCTTTGAGACAGGGTCTCTCACTAAACTTGGACATGGGCCTGAGGCCAGCAACTCCCAGTGACTCTCCTCTTTCTGCCCTCAACAACTCTGGGGTTATAGGCACATGTGTGGCCATGATTGTTTTTTTAACAGGGGTACTGAGGATTTGATTCTATATTCTCATGTTTTGTCAGGTCCTCTTACCAGCTGAGGCTTCTCAGCCTTTGAGGAAAAAAAATTCAAAGACTTGTCTTACTATGTAGCACTGGCTAGTCTGAAACTTGATATACAGACCAGATTGACCTCAGACTTAGACACCTCAAACTTAGACTCTGCCTGAGTGTGCTGCAAGTATCTTACCTGGTGGACAAGAAAAAAATTATTATAAAACTTTCTGAACATACTGAGAAATTGAAAGACTAATGAATTCCATGTAGTATCATCAAGCGTTTTGTTTTGTTTTGGTTTGGTTTGGTTTTTGGAGACAGGATTTCTCTGTAGGTTTGGAGCCCATCCTGAAACTCACTTTGTAGACCAGGCTCCCACAATTCTTCTTCCCCTTCTTCTGCAGGATTCCCTGAGCTCTGCCTAATGTTTGGCTCTGGGTCTGCATCTATTTCCACCAGTTGCTGGGTGAAGTCTCTCTGATAACAGTTGTGCTAAGCACATATCTATGAATATAGCAGAATATCACTACGAATCATTTCATTAACTTTTTTTTTTTTGCCAGTTGTGTTGGTTTTATCCGAGGTCTCTGGGCCATTCAGCCTCTGGATCCTGGCCCTTTAGCAGTGTCAGGGGTGGGTTCCCACTCATGGTCTGGGTCTCAAGCTGGACCAATCATTAGTTGATCACTCCCACAATTTGTGTGACCCCAGCACATCTTGTAGGCAGAACAAATTGTAGGTTGCTGGTTTTGTGGCTGAGTTGGTGTCCCAATTCCTCCACTGGAAGTCTTGCCTGGTTACAGAAGACAACCAGTTCATGCTCTATATCCCCCGCTTCTAGGAGTCCTAGCTTGGGTCACCCTCATAGATTCCTGGGAGTTTCCATTGCTCTCAGTTTCTAGCTCACCACCCACCCCCAGCCAATTTCTGTTGTCTCTGTCAGTATTCTGTCTCTCCATCCTCTCCCTACTGATCCCTTCTGTTCCCAGCCCTGCCCCACCCCATCCAGACCCCTGTCCCTTCCCCCATCCACCAGGGTTGTCTATTGTATTGTTGTTTTAATTTTATGTGTATGTCTATTGTATTGTTGTTTTAATTTTATTTTTATGTGTATGTCTATTGTATTGTTGTTTTAATTTTATTTTTATGTGTGTGTGTGTTTTGTCTGATTGTACATTATGTGCATGTGTGGGTGAGAAGAGCCCATCAGATCTCCTAGAGCTGGAGTTAGAGATGGTTGTGAGCCACCCTGTGGGTGCTTGGAATTGAATCTGGGCCCTCTGGAAGAACAACCAGTGTTCTTAACCTCTGAGCCATCTCTCTAGCTCCAGAAATGTCTATTCTATTTTCCCTTTGCAGTGAGATTCATATCCCTTGAGCCCTCCTTGCTTGGCTTCTCTGGTTCTGCTGTACATCACTTAAGAGTGAGCACATACCATGTTTGTCTTTCTGTGTCTGGGTTACCTCACTCAGGATGATCTTTTCTAGTTCCATCCATTTGCCAGGAAATTTCATGATGCCTGAAACTTTTAACAGCTGAGTAACACTCCATTGTATAAATGTACCATATTCAGTGTAGGACATCTGGGTTGTTTCCAGTTGCTGTCCATTACAAATAAGGCTGCTATGAACATAGCTAAGCAAGTATCCTTGTGGTATGGTGGAGTGTCCATTGTTTATTTGACCAGGAGTGGGACTTGAGGTAGATTGATTCCCAATATTCTGAGAAACTGCCCTATTGATTTCCTAAGTGGCTATACTAGTTTTCACTCCCACCAGCAGTGGAGGAGTGTCCCTTTACTCCACATCCTCTCCAGCATGAGCTGTCACTTGTGTTTTTGATCTTACCCATTCTGACAGGTCTGAGATGAAATCTCAGAGTAGTTTTGATTTGCATTTCACTGATGGCTGAGGATGTTGGACATTTCATTTGAGTTTCCTCTGTTGAGACTTTTCTGTTTATATTTGTACTCCATTTTTAAAGTGGACTATTTGTTTTTGTGATTTCTAATTTCTTGAACTCTATATATATTTTGGATATTAGACATCTATCTGATGTGGGGTTGATAAAAACATTTTCCCATTCTGTAGGCTGTCATTTTGTCCTTTTGATGGTGTCGTTTTGCCTTACAGAAGCGTTTCAGTTTCGTGAGGTCCCATTTATTAATTGTTGATCATAGAACCTTTGTACTTGGTGTTCTGTTCAGGAAAATTGTCTCCTGTGCCAATGTGAGATTATTTCCCACTTTCTCTTCTATCTGATTCAGTAAATCTTGCTTTATGTTGAGATCTTTGATCCACTTGGACTTGAGCTTTGTGGAGGCTGATATGGATCTATCTGCAGTCTTCTACACACTGACATCCAGTTAGTCCAGCACCATTTGTTGAGGTTGTTTTCTTTTTTCCATTATATATTTTCAGCTTCTTTGTCAAAAATCAGGTGTTCATAGGTGTGTGGGTCCATATCAGGGTGAAATGGTTGAGTAATTTTCTCTCTTATGAGGAGTGCTAAGATTAATTTAGGGATCTGTTGGAGGAAAAGAGAAGTTCTTGTTCCCTTAGTCAGGGCTCCAGAGTGACAGAAGGTTGCTCAGCTACTGAGGCTTTTTGTGTGAGCAAATGTTCTAGTCTGCTGGGAGCAGAGTTCTTTTTTCCTTCCATGGGTACTGGAATGGGACGTGGGGAAGGGACTCCCTTCCCCCACCAGCCAGCTCATGAGGGACTCCCTCCCTGCCGGTTAGGTGCAGCCCCGCCTATCCCACCTCCCTCCCTTGAGCTGCCGCCTACTGTGCATCTGTGTGACGTGCGTGCGTAACTTCCATCCTGTTCTTCCCTCTGTTCTGAGCTTCCTGTTGGAAAGCCTTCCTGGGAATCGACAAGCAAGGACAGTGAATATCTCAATTTCTTGGGACAGGTTTCACAAAGTGAATACCATTCTAAAATGGGTTATTTAAAAACAAAGTTTCAAACATTCCAATATTTATATGTCATGTCAGTATTGGTGTGTTCATGGGGCTGAGCTCTGCATTTAGTCTGCATCCAGGAGGTTTATCCAGTTCTTTTCTTCCTGTCGTGCTTCTCCTGCAGCCCAGATCTTCACCTTGCACCAGGCTTGAGAGTGAGAGAGGCTGTGACTTTTTTCTTGCCAATACTCAGGACTCCATAGTTTTACTTACTGCAGCTGAGCTGACATGTGCTGTCAGAAGGAACTATGCAGTCACATAGGGGTACCCCCCCTCTCCACTTTCTGTTTCAGGCATGCAGACGCCACCCCAAATGGCTATCACTCAAGGCCTTTAAAACACAGTCCTTGGGATGGGTTAAAAAAAAACACAGTCCTTGGGGTAGGGTTAACAAAAAACACAGTCCTTACTTTGAGTCTAGGAAGCATCTTTGGTTCGGTCTAGCAAGGTGTGGAGAGGTCACGGAGACAGGGTACCTCGTATAGTGACATGTCCACCTTGCCCATCTGACCATATCACTGACAAAGGGTGCAAAGGGAACACACAGATTTGGTACTGTGGGCTTCAGGAGGATGGGATACTTGTTCTCAGAGTGCAAACCAGGATGACTTCATCAATGGCTGACGCTCTAATAATATATTCAGTCTCAACTGACCTCCAACATCTTTTGACTTCTGCCTTTCTCCCTCCCTTCTTTACTCCCTTCCTTATCTTTTGATATAGAGTTTCATGTAGCCCAGGCTAGCCTCAAACTTGTGTAGTTGATGATGATGACATTAGACTTCTGACATTCCCATCACTACCTCCAGAGTGCTAGAATTGCAGTCAAGCACTACCAAGTCAAGTCTGTGTGGTATGGGGGTTGGAATCCAGGGCTTTATGTATCCCAAACGAGTACTCTACCAACTCAGCTATACCCCCAGCCTCTAGTTTTCCTTGATAAAATAACATTCCCCACATGATGTAGGACACTTACTTGGTAGACACGCAGTCTAAACAGACACTTCTTCCTTGTCTTCAAGTACCTGGTGATGGACGTGCAGATGATGGTGGGGGGCCGCTACCATTATGAGGTAGACCCTGAAGAGTACATTTTTGCTGCTCTGAATATCTACGTGGACATCATCAACCTTTTCATTTTCATTTTGGACCTGATTGTACGATAGCCAGCGGCCAAGGCAGGCTCATGCTGAGAAGAGGGAAGATGAGAAGCCTGGCTCCTTGTGTCACCAGGCCCAGACACACAGCAGTGACCGACTACTCATAAGCCCTTTCCATAGTTAGTTATTCGGTTATTCATTTATGTCAAAAGAAGTGGAGAATTCAGTAGCTGTTGCTGTTATTCTTTTATTTCCCTTGCTATATGGCAAACTTTCTTATTCATATGGATACATTTCAGATTCCTATAAATTCAGAAAATGAGTATCCTAATCATAGGTTCCCACTGCTTTGTTGAAGTTTTAAAACTAGGCACAATTTAAAGTAAACACCTCTACAAAAATAAAGCTAATTGTAGAAAACCCCAAATACTTCCTTTCTCTTTATTTGTGTATTCTATGGGGATATTTTAGCATGTGATTTTTTTCTTTAATAGTGGTACAAACCAAAATATCATGCCTTTCTCCCACTTTCCAAAGCCAGACTGGAGAGAATTCTATCAGGTAGGGAGGTGAGAGGCTCAAGACAGAGTGGTGGCTACATGCCACCTGTACCTCTGTGCCTCTGTGTCTGGGCCAATTGGTCTTAAAACATCTTAAACATCATTTTAAATTGTCATAAAACATACAAAAGATTTCCATTTTAGCAGTTTCTGTGTACAGTTTAGTAGTATTGAATATATTTTTTTGTGAAACCAATCTCTGCAATGTTTCCAGCTTGAAAACTGAAGCTCTATACCCACTGTATTAGTCAGGGTTCTTTAGGAACAGAAATTATAGGGTGGATCCATCCGTCTGTCCATCCATCCATCCATCCATCCATGCATCCATCTGTGGGGCGGGCTTTGAGGTCTCTCTTGCTCAAGCTTCCCTCAGTGTGACTATCAGTTGACTTCCTGTTACCTGTAAGATGTAGCGCTCTTAGCTCCAGCACCACATCTGCCTGCACGCTGCCATGCTCCCCTTCTAATGGACTGAACATCTGGAACTGTAAACCCCAATTAAATGTTTTCTTTATAAGAGTTGCTGTGGGGTGGGCCGAGGCCCTATACCAAAGTATGTGACAGAATCTGAAGACCCCCCTATGGAAGGCCTCACCCTCCCTGGGGAGCAGAAGGGATATGTGATAGGTAGGGTTTTTAGTTGGGGGGGTTGGTAGGGGAGGAGGGGAGGGAGAGGGAACTGGGATTGACATGTAAAACAATCTTGTTTCTAATTCAAATAAAAAAAATGAAAAAAAAAGAGTTGCTGTGGCCATGGTGTCTCTGCACAGCAATAGAACCTTAACTAAGATACTATCTATATATCTATCTATCTGGATATCCTACAGACTGGATATCCTTCTCCCAAGAGAAGGTCCAAGAACCCAGTGGCTGTTCATTCCACAAGGCTCAATGTCTCAGCTGGTGTTCAGTAGATGTCAGGATCCCAAAGAAGTAGGTTCCAGTGCCAGCAAAGGAATGGACTTGCCAGTGAAAGCAAGGAGGCAAAGAGAGCAAGCTTCCTTCTCCCATGTCCTTTATATGGGCTGCTAGTAGAAGGTATGGCCTAGATTAAAGGTGGATCTTCCCACTTCAAAAGGATCCAGATTAAAAGTGGTTCTTCTTAATCCAAATGACCTAATTCAGAAAATAATCCCTCACAGGTGAGCCCAGCCATTTGGGTTTTAGTTAATTCCAGATGAAGACAAGTTAAAAACCAAAAAGAGAAATCAAAAGTCCACCCCTTGTCAACTTGACACACAAACCTATCTCCTGATGTCATGCTTAATTTCCAAATGAAAATAATAACTAGGTTATAATTGTACCTAACATGATCTAACTAACCCACATGTAATTGCAAATGCATTATATATTTAACCAGGTTATATTTATGCCTAACATGATATAACTACAACCACAAACATATTATAAAATTTAGAAAAGGTGGTAATGTCACTTGGTATCTCAAACCTTTTTTTTATTTTATTTTAGAGGCACTCATATTTACATATCTACCACCCCCATTCCCTTGCCCTCCCAATCTCAAAACTTAACCACTGACATTCTCTTAACTGATGTTATATCTCAGGATAAAGAAATCAAAGGAAACACAAATACCCATAAAAACACCTTAACAAAATACAACAGAAACATTCATGCCAATTATAATCCTCATGTCTGCAACTGGTCATGTGGCCTTAGACGGTATTTATAACTACCTTCTTCTACAACCCTTTCAGCATTTTCTGCACCCTCAGCAATCACTTTAGCTGGTTCTTTTCCTGGAGGAGTGGCCCATACCTTCATTCCTGACGGTCATGCCCTTTGTCATCCTGCTTGGCTGCTTGGATTAGGTTATTGTAGTTTCCCATTAACTTTAATCACAGGACGTGGTAGCAACAAGACACACCCTAAAGGATCTGCACTCCAAACATAATCCTTATCACCTCTAGTGTAGAGAAGCTATCTGATTTCCTTTGTTAATCTGGATCAATCACCCCTTCTAACACTGTTATCCCATCCTTAGTCTGTTGGCTCAAGGGTATCAGAAGTCCAGAGTTCCCAGGGGAAAGTCTGAGTTTCTAGTTCAATAGAATATTTGTTGTATCTGCTGGCAGGAGCACCCGCTGCTCTGGAACCAAAACATGTAGGCCAGGGGAACTTAATATCACAGGAATAAGAAGTCAAAAAAATTTTAGTGGGTCTCTAGGGGTGATAGATAGTGGAACTAGTCTCTTTTTTTCACCCCTTCATCCCTGGACCCATGGATCCTACCTGTGGGAAAAACCACACCATATATTGGACATGGATTCAAAGCCGCCCTCTGGAAAACCCTGCCCCAGTCACCAATGCTGCTGCCATCTAATTGGTGCTGTAACTGTCTTCAAGAGGCCATTTTATCTATCAGGCCAGCTTCTTCAGGATAATAGGGAACATGGCAAGACCAGTGGATTCCAGGATCATGGGCCCACTGTTGCACTTCTCTGGCTGTGAAGTGAGGTCCTTGGTCAGAAGCAATACTATGTGGAATACCATGATGGTGAATAAAGAATTCTGTAAGTCCACAGATGTTCATTTTGGCAGAAACTTGACTGAAGGAAAGGCAAATCCATAACCAGAACAAGTATCTACGTCACTATGGACAAAGTGTTGTCCTTTTTTACAGAAGTAGGAAGTGGTCCAGTGTAGTCAACTTGCTACCAGGTGGCTGACTGGCCACCCTAGGAAGTGATGCAATATCTGGAGCTCAGTGTTGGCCCCTGCTATCGGTAGATCTGGCATGCAGAAGCAGCTGCAGCCAGGTCAGTCTTGGTGAGTGAAAGTCCATGTGGTCAGGCCCATGAATAGCCCCCCATGGCCACTTTGTTCATGAATGAGGCTGACTGTCCACAGAATGGGGCTTGGTTATTGAACTCCTCCTCAGCTGAAGTCACCTTTTGATGAGCATTTACAAGGGAACCAAGAATCTTCACATCCTTTGCCCATCTGGAGAGATGTATCCACATACTTCTTTCCAATCATGCTCTTTGCAAGTCCCTGACCATCCATCCATTGGCTGTAGCTCTTGAGTCAGTGAATAATCACATATCTGGCCATTTTTCCTAGACCATGTGTCCTGCCCAAAGTTCTGCCCTGTTGTCGCGTCCACCCTTGACCAGCAAGAACGACGCAACACTGAGGAACCTTCTTCTCAGTTTATTCGGGAACCTTGCTTTACATGGAGTGGCGGCCCCAGGTAAAGGAAGACGGGGCCTGATATAGTCTACATCTACCAATCACCTAACCCTACGTGGCGCGCCAGGATAGGTTGTCTCCAAGCAGAATTTAGAGGATACATGGCCTTTACCAAATTAGGAGTTGTTTACCACAGAGAGCACTTGCCGTCGGGCTGGCGGAAGGCAGAAACCTGCGCCATCTTTTGGGCGCGGTACTTTGCAGCTCCCAACAGTTCCCCCTTTTTGTTTTAATATAGGAGTAGCAGTATCTATTTGTTGTCAGATTTCAGTCATCTCTGTCTTAGGTTCAACCCCAGTGTCCCTATCTTACCCGTCAAAGAGTCACTGTGTCATCCTCACAGGCTCATGTCTTAGGTTGAAAGGAACACATGTATGCTTATTCGCTCAGCAAGAGGGTAGGTGCCCGTCATTGAGCATGACTGATTCAGATACGCATCACTCACTCAGCAAGGGCAAGACAGACACCTATTTGTCTGTCAGCATGGATAACCATGCTTGAGGGGATTGTCCTGCTTCCACAGCAGCAAAGGCCTGTACCAACATGGCAGCTTGGGATTTTTGTGACTTCCTGATCCTGCATAGGCACCACAGGCAAACAAAAATGGCTAACAACATCATGGAAAGCATAACCCCAACCCCAGCCCATTCCTTAACTAAACTAAAGGCTTGCTTAAGGGTAGTTAAGAGGGTATTAACAGTGAGCAGGCTCAGGCGTGTAGCATTCACGGCAACAATCTGTTGTGTTAAGGTATCTGTCAGGTTCTCGAACTGTTGACTCCAATTTCCCTGAAGGTAGGCACTACCTTCAAGTTGCTGTTCTCCGTGAAATTGTTGGCTATCCTGGAGGTGATACATAAAGAAGAAAAGGAATGAATGCATCCTATGGAAGTTAAGGTTACTAAATCATCCACCTGTTCCTGTAACAGGTCCACTCTTTGGTTCACAGTTAGAATGCCAGCTTTTAAGTGGCCATCAATAGATCTTAAGGTAGTTAATGTCGTGGCTGTTTTTTCCACAATGAGACAGTCAATGGACTGTCTCAGCTGATTGGACCTGAGCAGCCATGGCGACGGCAGCAGTCGTAGCCGCTGCTGCAGAAAGGGTTATGGCAGTAACCAATGCTGCAGTTATGCCAAAATCCCATTTGGTTCTGATGATTTCCATAATGGGAAACGTTCCTGTATCCACTTTGACCAGAATAGGAACATACATAGGAATCCTCATCACTACTGCTGTATTAGCAGAACCATTCCAACATTGACTAGCAATGCAGGAGATGTCAGTCGAATTGCACGAGATCACTTCTTTGGTAGCATTAGTAGCATTAGAGAGCAGAAAGAAAAAGGGAGCTTTTAAACATACTGGGCTAGCTGGAACAGTGAAATTATCCAAAGTTTTATGTACTGATAGATTCTTAAGAGAAGGTCCCTTCTCATCCCTTGTACCAGACACATTAAGAAGTCTTATGCAGAGATTCTGGAGAACTGCAAAAGGTTCAAGAGAAGTAAATGCTCCACGCTCGTTGGAAGAGTACCCATTGAAACCATGGCCAGGTATTTTTACTGCCTGTTCTTTGGGAACCTCCCTGAGTTAGGTTATACTGGTACCTGCCAAGAGGGGGAGTAAATTCAAAACCAGGAGCTATCTGTTTAAGTTCGTGGTCCGGATTCTGACAGGGTGTCCAATGAGGAGGATACCCTCGATTGGGTGCACAATAAGGCAAGACTTGTCGAGCAGTGGAGTTCTCTTGACTAAAGCGTGAATTTGAGGGTCGGAGCCCTTCCATCAGCATCAGAAATGTAGTGATATTTACATCCTTGGTCCCATTTGTACCAGTGCTGTAGCCAGAACTAGCGCCTGTACTAATCTGGGTCAGGACTTCAGTGAGCATAGCGCTCGAGATCTGGTTATGAGTAAGGGAGTCAAGCCAATTGCCAACAGAACCATTTTTCATCCAAATGCATGGGTTAGAATTATTAATAAGGGAGAAGCATAGTGCTCACCCATGGAGAGAAATACTGGCTGAATATTGGGCAGTGTCAGGGTCTAAATTTACACAAGGCAAGTCCATTTCACAAGTAGTAGCCGTTTAAGGCTGGCATTTTGTAATTCTGTCTCCACTTTCTTCAAAACTTCTCTGGCTTCAGTGGTTAACTGCCTAGGTGAATCTAATGCTGAATCACCATTGAGAATATTATACAATGGTTTCAACTCATAATTAGGTAATTTTAAATAACACCTTATCCAATTTATATCTCCCAACAACTTCTGAAAATCATTAAGAGTTTTTAAATTATCTTTTCTAATCTCTATCTTTTGTGGAATAATTGCATGAGGGAGAATCTTAGCCCCTAGATAGTTAATAACAGTGTCCTTTTGTACCTTTTCTGAGGCTATGACTAAGTTATGCATCTCAAGCAATTTTACCAATTTTATATACGTCTTATTGAGTGTTTTATCATCTTTGGCAGCCAATAAAATATCATCCATATAATGAACACATCTAATCTTTGGAAAGTCCACTCTCAAAGGAGCAATGGCCTCTGCAACAAACAACTGACACATAGTAGGACTATTGGCCATCCCCTGTGGCAACACTATCCATTCATACCTTAGATCAGGTTGTTCATGATTACAAGAGGGCAGCGTAAATGCAAAGCACCCTGAATCCTTGGCACACAAAGTTATGGAAAAGAAACAGTCTTTAATATCTATAGAGATGATAGGCCATGATGCAGGTAAAGAGGTTAAACGTTGCACAGGGCCCATAATTTGCATCTGCTGATTAATAGCTCTAAGATCATGAAGCAATCTCCATTTACCAGATTTTTTCTTAATGACAAAAATAGGAGTATTCCATGGAGATACAGAGGATTTTATATGCCCCAGATGCAGCTGCTCCTGCACTAGAGTCCTAGCATCCTCCAGTTTTTCAGAGGAAAGTGGCCACTGAGGAACCCATACCGGTTCCTCTGTTTTCCAGGCAATAGGAACACCTCCCCCAGTAGCCCCTAGGAAAAATCCAGACCTCGATTCTTTGGTCTTGGTTGTGGAATAATAGGACTATTTCTACCCTGCAGATGTTTTCCCGAGGCCTCGACCTGGGACGTATCCCATTCATTTCATGATATCTTGAGATGTTTCTGAGTATTCATTTGTGAGTTTAAAACCCATATCCTTTAACAAATCTCTTCCCCATAGTGAAATTGGTAAGTCTAACACATAAGGCTGCATGGTCCCTGAATGCCCTTCCTGATCTTTCCAAGGCAATTGTCTAGCACTCATATCAGGAGCCTTAGCATAGCCTAAACCTTGTAAAGTTTGAGAAGACACCTGTATAGGCCAGCCAGAGGGCCAATCTTTGGTGGCTATGATGCTCTTATCAGCTCCAGAATCTAGTAAGCCTAGGATTTTCTTACCATTCACTATTAACTCAAGGGTCGGACTTGATCGAGGTATAAAGCTAGGAAAGTTAATTTCAATCCAGTGGAACCAAAGCCTCCCTCTCCTCTCTCTCTAGTTTGAGCTGGAAACTTATCATGTAAACTTGGCAAAAGCAGTAGCTGTGCTATCCTGTCTCCAGGAGAAATGACTGTAATCCCTCTAGGAGATTCTACCATGATCTTTACTACACCCATGTAATCAGGATCTGTAACTCCAGGATGTACTCGTAGACCTTTCAAGGCTGCAGATGATCTTCCTATAAGCAGGCCTACTGTGACAGGCTCAAGGGGTCCCTTAAAATCAGTGTCACCAAGCTGGACCCCCATTCTGGGAATTAATACGAGTCTGGTGGTGGAGCGTAAGTCCAGCCCCTTGGAGCCTGTAGTGGCTCTCCTCGGTCCCTCGGATGTCGAAGAGAGGGCCAGGTTTCGGGACTCTGCTCCTGGTTCTGATCCTCCATGGCCCCATATATTTGTGGGCCCTGGGGTCGTGGGCCCCGTCGTCTGTTTTTTGGAAGAGCTCCTCCATACCCCAGAACAAAGAGGCTGTCCACTGATGTCTTTTACTGATCTACAATCCTTAGCCCAATGATTTCCTTTTCTACATCTAGGGCATAAGCCAGGTTGCTTAGGGCACGGGGTAGAGTTATTGACTGTAGTATTTCCTCCTTCTGGGCATTGCTTTCTCAAATGCCCTTGCTTGCCGCATTTAAAGCAAGCTCCTGAACTTCCGCCTTTCTTAGTTAATTGCATCACAGCAGCTGCTAGGCCAGCATTGGTCAATGGACCTCCTAACTCCCTACAGACCTTCATCCAGACCTCAAGGCCTTTACCTTTATATGGAGTTATTGCAGCCCTACACTCCTTTGTACATTGTTCATAAATCAGCTGTTTGATCAAAGGCATAGCAGCATCTGGATCCCCAAACACTCGTCCCACAGATTCCACCATTCTTGCCACAAAGTCTGAAAAGGGTTCCATAGGACCTTGTAATATCTTTGTAAGATTTCCACTGACCTCACCTCTGTTGGGCAGAGACCTCCAAGCCCTAATGGCTATTTGGTTAATCTGATCATACACATGAGGGGGATATCCTGTTTGTTGCTGTGCAAAACGTCCTTGACCAAGAAGCATGTCCACATCCCAGGCTGGATTACCAGCCACGAGGTTAGCCGCACCTTGATCATTGACAAATTTAATTTGGAAAGCTCTCCAATCCAAAATTGTCCTGGCGATAAACAAGCTCTTAGCAAATTAATCCAATCACTAGGTGTCATACAGAAGCGAGTGACTGCTTCTACCTGAGCAATTGTAAAAGCTGCCGTCACTCCATAGGTGCGTACCGACTCTGCCAGAGCTTTCACTATTTTAAAGTCAATCGGCTCATGATATCTCTGTTGGTTACTATCTGTAAAAACTGGATAAGCCAGTGGTTGAGTAATCCAGAACTCAGTGCGAACCGTACACCACACTTCGGGACAGAAGGTGGAGCAACCAGGAGCTTCTACTTCCTCTTGTGAGCAGTAGGGGGGAGGAGCGAAAGGGCGGTGCCCTTGCTTTACAGTCGCCATTTTAGGGCGCTGTTTTTCTGGTATTTTTAAGGAATGTTTTTCCATGAGCTCAATAATCTCTCCCTCCTCATCCTCCATGAGGTCCTCATCCTCACATATATCCTGCTCTGATCCCGAATCCTCTCCTGGTTCTTTTAACTCCTTCCTCAACCTTCCTAGAGAAGGATAGACTCGCTTCTTATTCCCTTTCCGTTTTTCCTTTTTTCTCTCACTTTCTGACTGTTCTGATCTTTCTTCTTGGAGCATTTCAAGGGCAGCCTGTCCATTCGCTATAGCTTTCTTATTTCCCTCTTGGTCCTCTAGACAGCTGCGTACCAGTCGCCATACCGGCCGAACACACGGCTTCAACGTTCCTTGTTCCCAGGCAAAATCCAGGTCTTTCCCTAACTTATCCCAACTAGCCACCGAGAGATTGCCCGAACCTGCGAACCAGGGTGCAATGGCGTCGCATTCATTCAGGAACCTCTGCAACGTGGCTTTAGTTAACCTTACATTTTTAGAATGAAGCAGCTCTCGAAGAGCCAGAAAAATTGGATGCGATTGTGACGATCCCATTGTGCTTTTGTTTTAGTTTGTGCGCTCCGAAGGCGTGCAAGTCGGATAACGCCACCAGAAAACAAAAGCCCACACTGCAATGTTAAAGAGCAGCCAAATCACCACTATAATAGTGGGGTCCATTCACTTACTCTCACTCTGCAAGTTAAAGCAGGAGCGAGGTGTTTTACTTTCGGTTCGCTTTTGTCGAGAACAGTCTTGCTCCTCTCCGGAGACTTTATTGCCTCTTTCCCGAGGGCCTTGGTGCTCCTTTACCGGAGACCTTATTGCCGCACTCACCGCGGCCCTTATTGTCCCACTTACCTTGGGAACTTACCGGCGCCACCCCGACTGTGAGAAGTTGTGATTCCCCGTACGGGCCACCACTTGTCACGTCCACCCTTGACCAGCAAGAACGACACAACACCTAGGAATCTTCTTCTCACAGTTTATTCGGGAACCTTGATTTACAGTGAGTGGCGGCCCTGGGTAGAGGAAGACGGGGCCTGATATAGTCTACATCTACCAAACACCTAACCTTACGTGGTGCGCCAGGATAGGTTGTCTCCAAGCAGAATTAAGAGGATACATCGCCTTTACCAAATTAGGAGTTGTTTACCACAGAGAGCACTCGCCGTCGGGCTGGCGGAAGGTGGAAGGTGGAAACCAGAGCCATCTTTTGGGCGTGGTACTTTGCAGCTCCCAACACCCTGTGAAGCTTTCCCTCCTCCAGTGTCTTTCAGGGTTGTCCCAGAATGGGGTTGTGATGCTGCAGCTGTCCACTGCTGGGTGGTGCCTGCTTAACACGCAGAACCATCAGCAAACCAGGCCCCAGTCCTCTCTTCCTCAGTCAACTGATCATAGGGCTCAGCCCATGAAGCTATCGGTGTGTGCTCGGCACCAGATGGCATTGCAATGGGAGTAGAAACCATAGGCATTTGGGCAATGTCTCTATGTCCCTTGTTTATGCCTTCAGGATATCCATGTATACACATTTTCATATGAAAATAGACTGCTGCTGTGCACATCCTACTTTATGGTTCAGTGGGCCAAATAACACCCAGCTCACGATGGACAGCTCAGGTGACATACTAACTTAGTAACCCATTGTCAAAATATTCAGGTTCCACTCAGGTCCCACAGTAGCGGGCCAAGAACTGTCTCTCACAGGGAGAATAGTTATCTGTAGATGATGCTCCAAATCCCAAAGGTCTCTTCTGTGGTTCATCTATAGAGGCCTGAAAAAGGCTGAAAATAGCACATCTATCTGCCACTGATACCTCAGGTACCATCAGGTCTGCTGGATCATATGGGCCAAGTGGTAGGGTGTAAGGTGTTACTTACTGGGCCAATGTTAGCTGATATGGCCGGTCAAGGAATTATATCTCAGGCTTAGGATGGAGCGTCCACAGCAAGACTAAAGCTATGACCATTTTTACTGAGAACAGTCAGAAACAGAATATAGTGGCAATTGCCAGGATACAAAGACATTTGCAAGCTATACAGGGAATACACTATTAATGTCTAAGACTAATTTTCTATCAAGCTTCTATGGTCCCTTAACTTCTAAAGGAACACACAGAGGATCATGAAGTGGCCTCAGTACTTCACTACCTGAGGGAGTGCCTTGGTTTCTCAGGAATGGAAAGGCACACATGCCCCAGAAGCCACAGACTCTAACCTGAAAAAACACGTCATGCATGCCTCTCAAGGCAGCTAGGCCAAGCCAATTCCATGGTTTCCTACAGTAGCCTACATAGCAACCGGAACCTGTTGAAGAGCCTTAACCTGTTCCAGGCCCCACTTAAATCTAGCAGCTTTCCAAGTCACTTGGTACATGGGCCAGAGTAACTCACCCAAGTGAGGAATGTGCTGTCTCCAGAATCCAAATGGACCCACTAAACATTATGCTTCTTTCTTGGTGCTGGGAGGGGCTGGGTGCAATAACTTATCCTTCACCTTAGAAGGAGTATATCTGTGTGCTGCACCCCACTGGACTCCTAAGAATTTCCCTGAGATAAAGGCCCTTGAATCTTGGTTGGATTTATTTCCCATCCTCTGATGCACATACGTGTCACCCACAAGTACAAAGTGGTTGCTACCTCTTGCCCACTTGGTCCAACCAGCATTATGGAAGAGAAAGACAATTAAGATTACTTTGAGATAAACTTTGACACAGAGCTGGAGTTTATCCATGAGGTAAAACTGTAAGGGTCTGCTGGTGGTCTTGCCAACTGAATGAAATTGTTTCTGGTCGTCCTGATGGACAGTTATTGAGAAAAATGCATTTGCCAGATCAATACTGTGCACAAGGAGATGTGTTAATCTGCTCAATTAACAACACATCTGGTACAGCAGCTGCAATTGGAGTCACTTATTGATAGTCAAGTGTCAGTCTCCATGACCCATCTGTCTTCAGCACTGACCAGATAGAAGAGTTAAATTGAGACGTGAGAACCACCACGCTTGCATTTTTCAAGTCCTTGATGGTGGCATTAATTTCTGCAGTATCTTCAGGGATGTGATATTGTATTTAATTCATTCACTATTTTCCTTGGCAGGGGCAATGCTAAAAGCTTCCATACCACAATTGCGTTTCCAGCTATAATAACCCTCACTCCTCAGGTCAGGGACCCAATGTGAGAACTTCTAAGTTTATATGTCCCAATTATACATTCTGGGACTGGGGAAGTAAGCGCAGGATGAGTTTGGGAACCCACTGAAACTACTGTGAGTCGAACTTCAGTCAAATCTCCATTAGTCACCTGGCCTCCATAGTGCCAGACTTTAACTGGAGGCCGAATGTCTCTTGGGGTCTCCTGGAGTCAGTGTCAATTCAGAACCAATGGCCAACAGACCTCAGAAAGTCTGATTGTTTCTTTTCCCCCAGTGTACAGTTAACCTTGTAAAAGGCCTCGGGTCCCTCTGGAAGGACTAGAGGAAGGCCAACTGTGAACTTCTCAGGTATTTTATCAAGGTCCTTCCTTAGGGGAATCTGGCCATCCCTTCACTTGAGAGGTCCTGGGTCTTCGAACTGTGTAAACTGGCTCAAGTCTGGAAATTGGTTCATGAGCCGAGATTCCCTTTTGCCATGTGTGGGAGACCGAATATCCCTGTTATAATATTCTGGGATCCAGGCCCTGGCTGACATAAACAGTGGTGGCACCAGGGAGCCCCCGAGTCACCATTGTATTGTTAATTAACACCAGGCTGTAACTGTTTACATGGCCAAAAGGTGATATGCCTCCTAATTTGCATCTCTGTAGCTTAAGCCTTGAGTAGGCCCAGACCTGGGCTCAAGACTCTGACTGCTTGACCAAGAGTTGTTGAGGCAACAGAATCACTTGATGTTAGTGATATGCATTGTGAAAAATGCTTCCTGGTGTTGCCCCTGCCCTTAGAGGACTATTTAAATGGACCCCTAAATCAACTGGGGCCGCTCGGTGTCAGTTGGGAGCCCTCCTGAGATGATATGTTGTTTCCTGTCTCATCATAGGCGTTGTTGGGCAATTAAACTTCCCTAGTCCACACACCTCCACTCAGAAATGGACCCAGGACTGTACGACTGGTTCCGTCCACAGTCCTGAAGACATCGGTCTGGAACAGCCATGATTCAGTGTAGCCTTTCTTTTGTTTGAAAATTTTTCTGCTTATACTGATCAAACAAAAATGTGGTAGTGTTAGACCCCGGGAAAACTCAGGTATCCGGGGTCCCAGGCCACGACTGCGGTCACCCCAATCACCAGGCGGATTCGAGAGCTTGCTGCAAACTGCACGAGGCTTTATTGTAATTTAACGAGCTAACCCCATGTTAGCTCAGGTCTTTCACCCACCCGCCATGGCGGATGGCCAAGAGATCTTATAGGACAGTGTAAGGGGAGTGTCTAGGGGTACGCACAGGCTCAGGATCGGTGTGCCTCCAGGCTTGGAGGGCTTGCCCTGTGTTGATTGGTCAACTGGTTGATATGGCCCATAGGCCCTCCCAGGGTGGTTGCTATGCTTTGTGCATCATTGCTGTGCGCTTGTCCGTAAAGCACACCCATAAAGCATAGCACCACCAGCTAACTTCTGATTGGTTCCTTGTCACGAGACAGGCATCTGACTTTCTAGTGACTAACTAACTTCTAATTGGTTCCTTGTCACAGGCAGGCATCTGACCTCTAAGTGACCAAGGCAAGTTATGGCAAGCATGTGTTTGGCTGTTATGGCTGCGGAAAGGGAAGCAGGTCCCTTCATTCCCCCATTTTCTTTTTTGGAAATTCCAATCATGGAATTGCTGTCTCTCTAGCATCCCCATCAGGAGTAAGAGATATTGGCATCCCCATGCAAGGGAGTCCCTCCTGACTTAGCATTTTAACCAGGGAAAATGGGTGGCAAATTCTTTTCAAACTACTTCCTGCTGACTTTGGGACGAAGTTAGGGACCCCAGAAGGTTGAAATGCTAGTCAAAAGCAAAAAAAAAAAAAAAAAAAAAAAAAAAGGAATTTAGGCAATGGGGAATCCATCAGGGGCTTTTGGCAGACTCTGTTGCAGAGACAGGGGGTGTCCACATCAGCTGGACTGGTTCACATTCACAGCAAGTCCAGGGCTCGCAGTCTACTTAGAACAGCCTGTAGTCAGCAACTGATACTCAGATGTCTGCCAGAAGCAGAAGCCTGTTTAAGACATGTTTAAACTAGGAACAGAGGTTAAAACTTATTTACTGAAGCCCACAGTATAGAAAAAGCAGATATCTGGATATCTGTTCAAACAGCAGGAACATATTTATAACTTTGAGTCCTAGCAAAAACTACAGATTTGGGCTATAAACATGTACATTTTTCTTGGATTGGACAGAGGTGTCTTTGGCCTGATGAAAAGCCCTTTAAGTTTGTACTTAGATCTGACAACCAAAATAAACCTAAAAACTTTGAGCTTGTGCCTGAACAGTAGATAGTCACTATTTTATCAGCTAACATGCTGACTGTAGTCTACAGTGGATCTGACTGTCTGATGCTGTCAAGTTGACAACCATTAATATTTCAGAGATCTGACAAGGGTATATTTTATCTGAATCTACTAAAAAGTGACAGAAGCCAGTCCATATACAGTTAGCCACACCCAAGTTTCTCCATTACCGCTGGAGGCAGCTGTCTCAAAGACCAGCAATCTTCACCAGGCCTATAAGGTGAGAGGTTTTTGTTTTTTTTTCCTCTCTGTGGAAGAGGGACATGGAAAAGACTGACCTTGTTTTGTCTAGGCAAAGGGGGTGTAATCAATTTTCCAGTGTCCAGCAGCTTTGTCCACAGTCTCGGCCAGGTTCTGGCAGGCGGCAGGTATCACATCTGAGCATCTCGCTCACTGGTCCAGGTGCAGGAACTGAGGTGCCTCATAATCTTCTTTGGAGGCTTTGGGTCACTGTCAGGATCTAGCACTCTGACATTATAAACTTTAAAGATAACAATTTAAATGCCATATTCTGAAGATCTCTGAAACATTAGATGTCTGTTTGTCTGTTTTAGTTACTTGCTCTAAGCACACAAGAAGCATACAGGTGGCTAGGTAAGGTCTCATTTCTGTAATTAATTTTCAGCCTGACTGTAACTGGTTTTAACTTAGTAAAATATTTGAAACATAGCACAGCTGAACTTAAAACTGCATAGAGCTACCTTATATTCCTTAAACAGTCGCTACATGTACATATTTTAGCTGCTTGCTCAAATGAGACAGGGTTTTTCTGTGGCTTTGGACCCTGTCCTGGAATTCAATCTGCTGGACCAGGCAGGCCTTGAACTCACAAAGATCCATCTGCCTCTGCTTCCTGAGTGCTGGGATTAAAGGCGTGCACTACCAACGCCCTAAACTTAAAGGTGTGTGCCACCACAGCCCTAAACTTAACTTCTGAAAACATAAACTGTAACATCTTATAATAGATTAGCAGCCTTTATAAAACAAGAACTTTACATGGTCAAGCTTTGCTTAAAAATGATTCTAAATTGAAGCTCTTTAAGTACAAACATTAATAAAAACAAACATTAAAAAAAAACTGGTTTTAAAAAGAAATTTAAATTGCCTTAATGTCTTCTGTAATATATAGAAGCATTAACATTTTAAATCTTAACTGAAAAACTTGTTTCTAAGATGGTACCTCTAATTTCCATGTGGTCAGCTTTAGTCAAGATGGCGGTTTAAGTATCCTTTTTTAACTTCAGCAAAATGGCTACCAGTCAGCCATGTGACCAGTTTGCCATGTGGCTGGCTACCAGGAAACAGAACATTTTAAAACAAGTATACATAAATTGAAGGGACCAGCTTCCCTTTCGGCAGCCATAACAGCCGAACACGTGCTTGCCATAAACTTGCCTTGGTCACTTAGAGGTCAGATGCCTGCCTTGTGACAAGGAACCCATCAGAAGTTAGTTAGTCACTAGAAAGTCAGATGCCTGCCTCCTGACAAGGAAACAATCAGAAGTTAGCTGGTGGCGCTATGCTTTATGACTCTGGGTGTGCTTTACGGACAAGCGCACAGCGATGACGCACAAAGCATAGCAACCACCCTGGGAGGGCCTATGGGCCATAACAACCAGTTGACCCATCAACACAGGGCAAGCCCTCCAAGCCTGGAGGCACACCAATCCTGAGCCTGTGCGTACCCCTAGACACTCCCCTTACGCTGTCCTATAAGATCTCTTGGGAGCCCCTAGGAGCCGTCTTTTCTAGCCATCCGCCATGGTGGGTGGGTGAAAGACCTGAGCTAACATGGGGTTAGCTCGTTAAATTACAATAAAGCCTCGTGCAGTTTGCAGCAAGCTCTTGAATCCGCCTGGTGATTGGGGTGCCCGCAGTCGTGGCCTGGGACCCCGGATACCTGAGTTTTCGGGGATCTAACAAAATTACTTGAGAATTAAACAGGACTTTAAAAAACAGAATTAGCTTAATATGGTTAAAATTTTAACTTATATTACCGTTTTTAAAATTTACTATTTGTAGACATGAGAAACCATAGCAAACAGTTTACAGTTTACATTTTTCTCCGACTTGTAACAAACTTTTCTCTGACCTTCGACAACTTGCTTTAACTCTCTATAACTTTAGACAAATTTCCTTTTCCCTTTCCCTCTTTATTACTTAAGTCTCCTACATTTTCCCTCATTTCTCAGTCAACATAAAAATTTTTATCAAAGTCCCTTTTACAGTTCTTATTAACTTTAAGGCAGGTTTTTTTCAGAAGTCTGGATCAGGCCAGATAAGTTCATACGCTCGAGCTCCATGTACTCAAGGCAGAGAGACCTGGGGTGGGGGTGCTGCTGGTAACCCCAGACCCTTGGCCAATGCAGGGGTGGGAAAAAGACCCCCACAGCCCCTCTGCATACCATGTGTGTGGAACACAGAGAAGGCCGGGAAACCAGGCAGATGGCAGCCTTGCAGCCATGTTCCCTTAGAGCAGGGAAACTCATTGCCTCATTGACCCGCAGGTGGGGATAGAAAGGGGGTGGCGTGGTGGATCCTGAATTGAAAACCAATGATGATAACACAGAATAGACAGGAAAGAACAGACACCAAACCAATCCGCAGGCGTCGCTTATAAGGCAATGGCGCTGGGAAACGGGCGGCAGAACCCTGCGGCTACATCACAGCTAACTGAGGAGGATCCAAGTCCTTGGCCTCTTCGTACCTCCTGGGTGTCCTCAGCGCAGCAGTCTATCCTCCGGGCATCTGCCAATCACAGTTGAGGTGGCACCACGTGCTCAGAGCATCAAGAAAAGACCCCTGACCCATGCATGCCATGTGCGTGGGCAGTAGGGACAGAAAGAGATGTTTAATACAGACTAGAGTCCTATTCGGAATTTCAGATGGCTAGCCCCATGGAGATCAACTTGGTTCGAAAACAAGTCTCCCCTATAGATTTCGAAAGGCTGCCGCCCGAACCTCTACCCTAAACAATTCTTGTAGGCCTACTCACAGATGTCTCCAGAAACCCCAACATAGGACCTCCACATCCACGAAATTAACAGAAATAGTAAAATGACACACAAACAGGCAGTTAGGGCGTGGGCTGCAACAGATCAGATAACAGATAACAAACCTATTGCTCAACTGTTCAGTCACCCAGCCGATTCCAATCCTCCAGGCTTAACAGACACCAACAGCAAAACAGACAGACTTCAGACAGGACAAACCGAGGCAAAGAAATGGTGCCCCAAACCAAAATTACAAACAACCCTTGGACTTTCGTCCAGGGCGGGACTTCAGGGTCTCGAAATACGTCTATTTCCCCCTGAAGTCCAAATTACAAATCACGAGTCCTGCGTAGGCTCAGATCAACAAAACAGCAAATTCAAGTGGCACCAAACCAACAAAAACAAGCAAACATATAACATTGAACATATAAGTTGCGAGCCAACAGTTTTATAACTAATATGTGTTTATTTGGGGCCCAAAGGCAGCTGGGATAAAGAACCTCTTGTAACAAACTATCTCATCAATTATAAGCAGAATTGAGTCAATACAAGAGTCATCTCTCTTTACTAACTATTGCAAGGTTCAATGCCTATACTGAAGAAAAACAGAAAACAAACAACCTGAAAAACTTCCTGTTGCTAAAACAACTGTCACAAATGTCAGTCTAGGTGAGAGCCACCTAGACTTTTTGCCTTTCAGAAACCTCATCTATGGGCCCTGTTTAGGTTACAGGAACCGATAAGGCAACAGTGGTTAGGGAAAAGATGCAATGATTACAGCCCTGGCCCAACGCTGCAATGAGAGGAGACTCTAAGATCTGATTGCAGGGCCAGCCTTTCCCTATGCAATCATGTCAGCTTCACCACCACCCGGCCCAACTCCTATCATGGACTAACAAGACTAACTGTAATAATTTTAAAATAACCGAACTTTAGTAAGTTTCAGGTTTTTTTTTTTTTTTTTCCTTTCTTTCTTTTTCCGAGACAGGGTTTCTTTGTGTAGCTTTGGAGCCTATCCTGGCACTCACTCTGGAGACCAGGTTGGCCTCGAACTCAGAGATCCGCTGCCTCTGCCTCCTGAGTGCTGGGATTAAAGGCGTGCACCACCAAGTCTCAGGTTTTAATTCCTAAGAGGACAGGCAACAGGTTATATACGACTGAAAAAATAATGAAGATGAGACTAGTTGTTGTGGCATATTAATTTAAAATGTGTTACATTTGTTTATGCTGTGCAACTTTTTAATGATGCAAAGATGCATTGCATTTTTTTGTTTGTTTTTGTTTTTCGAGACAGGGTTTCTCTGTGGCTTTGGAGGCTGTCCTGGAACTAGCTCTTGTAGACCAGGCTGGCCTCGAACTCTGCCTGCCTCTGCCTCCCGAGTGCTGGGATTAAAGACGTGCGCCACCACCGCCCGGCCCTGTTGCATTCTTTTATTGTTGCATTTGTTTAACTCTGTGGAGCTGTGTTACTTTGCCTGTCTAAAACACCTGATTGGCCTAATAAAGAGCTTAACGGCCAATAGCAAGGCAGGAGAAAGGATAGGTGGAGATGGCTGGCAGAGAGAATAAATAGGAGAAATCTAGGGGGGAAGTGAGATCTAGGAGTGAGAAAAGAAGGGGCTAGCCACCCAGCCAGACACAGAATAAGGAAAGAAAAGATACAGAAATACAGAAAGGTTAAAAAAAAATAACAAAAACAAAACCCAGCGGCAAAGGTAGATGGGATAATTTAAGAAAAGCTGGCAAGAAACAAGCCAAGACAAGACCAGGAATTTATAATAATAGTAAGTCTCCATGTGATTTATTTGGGAGCTGGGTGGCAGGCGGGACCGCCAAAGAGCAAAGAGCCCAAAGAGTAAAACAAACTAGTGGCTGCAATTACCAACTCTGAAGGAAGGACTCTGCACGCATTCGGACACTGGAAGTTGTTTCAGATGTATACAATGAGAGGTGTGAATAGTGGCATGACACTAAGAGACTCAGCAACAGAGCCTGTGAAGCACCAGCTGCTGTCCTGGACCTGAAGCACATACCCTGAAGTGGATTGCCAGGGGCTGCTCACTGGAAGCCAGAGAATGACATGGTGGGAAGCAAGACATTTTATTCATATGGCATACATTTCTTCCTCCCAATTTCACAAAACAGATACTGAAGTTCTGTATTACTTTTTTTCTCCGTGTTTCTATTAGATTTCAAGGAAATGAAAACAGTTTCCTTATAAAACTAATGAAGTGAAAAGGAACACTAAATTCATAACTTTAATACATTGTCATATAATGAAATCAGGTTTACCTAATTTTATAATTTTAATGTAGTATCATATAGTGAAAACAAATTTATCTTTGGAGTATACAACATTCAGCAAATGGGCTACTATAAAAATATAGGCACTAATCAATTAAATGGCAGAACCAAATTAATACCATCACCCTGGAGGGTATTTAATATAAAGCAAAATTTGCTTCCTAGTTAGTTTAAAATGAAGTGTATGATTTAATGAGACAAAATGGAAATAGTTTAAGTAATAAATGTTTAATCAAAGAATTTTACATATTATTAACAGCATTCATTTGGCCAAACATCTACAGGTCTGTAGACTCCTACTGTATATAAAGTGGGAATGTATCAAGTATAGACTATGAAAGTGCAAATAACAAGTCAAGGTTAGATTAACTTTTTTTTTTTACATTATAAAATTAACTTGTTTACAAAATAGGCTTTGCCAAACTTTATTACTGAATTGGAAAGTCATGACTGTGTTGTTTTTAAATATGTACCAAGGAAATACAAACTGGAAAATGATAGATTTTTCACACTCAGGAGCCCAGCACATCACAACAGGTACCGCACAAGGCAAGGAAACAGGAACCCAGCTCACATGGGTCTCCACAGGTATCCTTTCTCTCCATGGCACCCTCTCCACAGGGTATGCCCACTCTCCACAGGTATCCCTCCTCTCTCCAGAGGCACTCCTCCTCTCCACAGGTATCACTTCTCTCCACAGGGCACCCCTCCTCCCCACAGGTACCACTTCTCTGCACAGGGCACCCTTCCTCTCCACAGGGCACCCTTCCTCCCCACAGGGCACCCTTCCTCCCCACAGGGCACCCTTCCTCTCCACAGGGCACCCCTCCTCCCCACAGGCACTCCTACTCTCCACAGGTACCACTTCTCTCCACAGAACACCCCTCCTCCCCTCAGGGCACCCTTCCTCTCCTCACTGTGGCTGTGCAAAATTCCTCTAGGGATGCAAGTGTTTTCTACTGGAAAAGTTCACCCTGGTCTAGAAACTTTATGGTGTTCATATTATTAATCCAAATTAAAAAAATCCTTTGACTATTTCAGTTTAATATATAGTAATACACTGTAGACAAAGTTAGTATTTCCCCCACTAACTTTAAAGGGATTCATATCAATGTTGTGATACCCAGAGAAATAAAAACTATTAGGGACTCTTGATATCCCCGAACAATAAATACTCAAGTACAATGTCTTGGCCGTATGAAGTCAAAGTACGTGAGTATTTCAAAAGGAAGGTTTGGGAAAGATGTAATGAAAACAATAATTATGGATATCAATGTTAAAAACCATCTTTTGCCTGGCCTAGGACTTCAGCATAGACATTCTGGTTTCTGGTAATAGTGGCAAAGCACTTACATGGAGTGCTCCTTGGATCTATTTTGCTTATGTTATATTAGCTTTAATAATAGTAAGTAAAAGAGCCATTCCAACAGTTTACTCTAGTTTTAATTACACACTGTACCATTGTATCTTAATTACAACTAAGACCAGTATTTCTTCACAGCAGGACACTGATAACTAGGAGGTTGAGTTTTCAGTACTAAACAGTGATCACATAGCAGATGAGTATTGCACAAGAGAACAAACACAGCAGCATTTGCTATCTAGGCAAACAAACTGAACACTTAGTTGTCATAGTTACTGTAAAGGCAAGGCCATGGGTGGTTTTATGGAGGTCTTTGCAATTCATAGCATAGTTACTTCAGAAGAGACATTGAAATTTGAGTTACTGACTTACTTAACTGGCAACTATCCATTTAGGTTAGGCAAAGGCACGGTAACATGTTGCGTAGGATGTTGTATTGAATTTTTTAATAACTGTGGGATTTACTGTAACTCATGAAAACTCCAGTTTTTCTATGTTATAAAACACCATTAAAAGTAATTGCACCCGTTAGTAATTAGAATGCACTGTAAAATTGTGAAAACAAAGAACTATGATTGCACTTCCAATAAAGTGTCTCTTAAATACAGCACCGCTGTTGCTAATCAACTGTATTTTAATATTAAAATAAACTGTTTTAACAGCAGCATTAGCTTTAGTTTACTTAAGCTACAGGCTACATTTATTTAAATGCAGTCTCCATGGCAACAAAAGCCCATTAAATTCTGGAACATCATTGCTACCGAGTGGCACCTTTTACTCCCGACAACGCTGACACTGCCCTGGAGCACACTGGGATGCTGCTCACCTGAACACCTCGCTAGTCAGCGCCCGGGTCAGAGTTTGGCACAATTGGACTGTGAATAGACATGAGAGGCAATCTTTGATTCATGTGGGAAAGAAAACCCAATCACACTATGGTAGCCGGGCACTAGAAGCAGCAGGGACTCCGCAGCTCACACTGCTTGGACAACAAGGGGAGGAGGCTCCTGAAGAGAACACAGACACGAGGACACACGTTATCAGACCTGTCCAGCCCAGCTTCTAAAGTGAAGAAAACTTCACTGTTTTAAAAAAAGAGGAAAGCCATCTAAGGATTGCAGAGTAAGCTTCTGATAAAAATGGCCAACTTAAATACTGCCAACTCTCGGCTAGACAGAGCACTGCATTCTCTCAGAATGTGGACATCAACCCATTTATTCCACTCTTTTCTCCTGCTCCTCTTTGTCACTAAAAAGGGAAAAACACAAAAGAAATTCCCTGTAAGGGTAAAATTGACACTGAAGCTATCGTCGGAGGGAACACCTTTGCACTCAATCCTAACATCAGTGGTTTAGAACCGAGTTCAAATTAAGTGGATCTAAGTCTCTATAAAGATACTCCACCTAACATAACCCCTGTACTGCGATTCACCTGGAGAGCACATATGTGCAGTTCACACTAGATGGACTTGCTCGAGCCAGTCAGTTGAGGTCTGAGGGCTTGGACTGGCAGCATCTGGCCCGTCCCCTCTGCTGTCTGCCTCATTACTACTGTCACCAGCTTGAGACAACTCTTCCCTGGCCAGAATACTCTCTTCCAGAGGGTTTTCTTCCATCTGGGTTCTTTCACCCTCATGGACAGCAGTGTCTTTGGACACTGGGTCTCCTGGTGGCACCAGTCCCACGCCCCTCACACCTTCTGGGGCAGCTCCAACACAGGGAAGCTGAGGCTCTGCACTCATTTCCGTGGCTGCTGCTGGAGGAATCAGGGCAATGCTCTGAGGGTTCATGTCATGAAACCAAGCCATAATATTGCCAAGAAGATTGTCATTGGCACTGGGGTCCTGGCCAGCTGAGTCAAGGTCACTGGAAGAGGGACAGAAATCACTTCGTGTCTCACTGAGAGGTCGTGAACTCAAAGTCTCAGTTGAAAATGGGTCACTGTCTGCTCCTAGTCTCATGAGGCTATCACCAAGTTCCAGCAGCTCAGAGCTGCTCAGCGCAGCCCGAGGACTGTCTGTGCTCCTGGGTACAGAGTCCAGCCGAGAAGGTAAAGAAGTGCCTATGGCTCCTAGGGATGCTTCGTTATTAAGGAAGTCTCTGGTTTCTTCATCCATGGATAGCCCAGACTCTTGAAGTGACAACTGTATGGCAAGAAGTATATTGGGGTCGTCTTCATCCAAGGAACTCAGAGCCTGAGGCAATGGAAAAGAAAGCCACTATAAAATGTGACTAAAGGAAACATTCCTTAACCCAATCTCACCAGTTTCCTTTATCAGATAATTAATACTACTTCTAATTGTACAAGTTACTTTACATATTTAAATCTTACCATTTTCTCCTTGTCATTGCTAAAAGGGAAAATATACCTAACATAAACCTGAAATACAACAACATTTTTGTGCCCTATCATTAAAACAAAACTACCACAGAAGGAAGAAAGAGAAAACCAGTAAAAGTAAACCCCAAAGTCACTGAGCACCGAAGGAGAAAAGCATGGCGCCACATTGGCAGCAAGGCTACCTGCAGAGAGTCCTGGTTTGCAGAGCGACTGGCAGGGCTGTAGTCTCGGAGGGAAGAGCTGTGCAGCACACTCATAGATGCAGAGCTTACCACGGATGCTCCAGGCCTGCGACCACTGCCACCTTCCGGTATATCTGTTTGAAAGCAATAGGTAGCACAGGTAATTTAGTGACAAGCAGACCCCACTGTCTCCACATGCCTATAAACTGGCAGGTCTTTCTCAGTGCCAGTGAAAACTCGGGCTCACACTTACATCCACTCTATTTCCTGCACTGTTCAGCAGGTTTGATGGTTGAAAGCAGTAACAGATATCTAGTATGACCATCTCAAATCTGTGAGCATTTTCTAGGTTCTTGCTTGCACTCTCTGACTTTCATTGAGGTAGGTTATACTGTCTATTTCTTTTTCCTAAGTCACAATGAATTTCAGTATTTTTGTCTTCAGATTTCATAAAATTAAAGAGTTCTGGAATTATAATAGCCTCAAGAACCAATCTATATATAGTCCAACTGATCCTAATATTACAGACTAGGCATGTTTCATGAAAACTTTAACATTTAAAAAATCAAATAAGCAAAACAGTCCTGTTTTTAAGAATGCTTCAGGAAAGCTAAGGCCCTGATTCCTTAGGATACTTGACTCTTTTATTCTTTGCTTTCTAATCTGGTAGGATGCCTCTCCCCTTGTCTAAGAGTGCAGTTAAACTGTTCGAGGCATGTGGTAATGGTATCAAGAGCTTCCACTTTCTGACCGCTCACAGTGCTTTCATGCATTGCCTCACTGATGCTCACTTTAGAATGAGGTAACTGAAGACAGAGATGGTCAGTGCCTTGATTAAAGTTACACACCAGAGACGGATATGATAAACCTAGAATGTTCCTACTTCAGACCTCAACTCCATGTTTGTTTGTTTGTTTTAAATCCTACATCAACAGAGGAATCTCTACATCTATGGTGAATCCAAATTACAAACTGACAAACCCTGACGACAGCCAGTTTTAAAGATAAACTTGAGACTAAATGATACTCGCCAGCACGGGAGCTCACCAAAAGTGCTTTCGCTTGGTTCCCCATCAGGGTCTGTCGGGTTACTGAGCAGGCTGTGCACGTCTCCTCGACGGCGCTGCTGTCTGTGCCTCCTCCGATACTGAAATTCAGCATATTCCTGCATAAACCAAAGGTTATAGAATACAGGAGAGCATGCAAATTGTAAAAGTGCAAATAAAACAAAACAGCCACAATTTCTTCCAGGAGGAAAAAAAAAGTGTGATTTTATATACATACTATAAAATCACTTGCTTTAGAAAAGGAAACTTCCAAGTTTAGCCAAGCCAAGGAAATAAAAATGGCAGAAAGCAAAATGCAAAACTTCTAACAGTCACAGGTGTGTCTACTGGGAATACCTGCAAGCTCCAGAGCTAGATGTAAACTGTTACTTCAAGGATCTTGTTATCTAAAATTACAACTGGTATCACAACCATCTTACTAATGGTGTTAGGTTCTCTTGGGGTTCAGTTTTAAGTGACTCTGAGATATGCAAAGAGTATGGGTGGGGACGAAGAGGACAGGGAACAGCAGCAGGAACAACAGACGATAGACATATTGTTAAGTAACGCCCGACAACCGAGCTGTCTTTGCGACTACTACACATCAATTCACAAGTCACAAGACTAGCTGAAAACAAATATGTCACACGATGGCTTTCAAATATATCACCGAGTTCCCTTTTCTCATTAGCCAATGCCCAGCTTTATTGCAACAGAGGAGTATTTACTCCTTAGCATCTGGAAGAAGACAGACTAAAAACATATATCCAAATGTTTGTTTTACATTTATGGTAATAGTTTCCAGTAGGTTTGTTCTTCCAAAGCCTAAGAGTATCTGCTACAGATTTTAGAAACAGGGGAATGAGAGTCAAAGGGAGGCCAGGATGTATAGCAGCAGAGTTTTGAGAAGCACTGTTGAATCTCCTAGGGCTAAACATGAAGATCCTCAGGGTTATGATTATCCCACTTTAGAGGACTCAATGTGCTGTGGTAAAAGTAGTAGGAGAAACCAGGTTAGGTAAAGTCTATCTTTATCATCCATCCATCCATCCATCCATCCATCCATCCATCCATCCATCCATCCATCCTATCTATGTGGCTGGAAATTGAATGCAGGACACGATAAGCCAACACTCTATCACCAGCTACAGCCCTAGCTCATTCTTAAATTTATGTAAACTCATACCTATGTGTTTAAATAGAAGTCAACAAGTGAAGCAACCCGACGGATCACATAGATCCTTTAACACTTCTTACTGAGCTAGGGCATCACTTCCTCTGCCTGCAGACTTATGCTTTCAGATTGGAAGACTTACTGCAGTGTCATCATGGCTCACAGGATTAGTGTAGACACCACATTTCTTAGACAAAGATGGCAGGCAAGTTTTACCTCAACTAAAGGCTCCTACTCAAGGAGGACGTGCTTAACGTGGGGAAGATCCAATGCAGTACAAAGCTATTCTGAGTAACATAAACCACTACTACTTGATATACAAATGACTGTGAACTGAGAAAGGGTTTATTTTTGCTAAATTGTGTTAAAGATTTAATGAATAAAGTTTATTTTTAAGGTGGAAAACTTCTATATTCCCCAAACTGTAATGAGGGGACACCAAAATAGTAATCCCATAATCGGGTAAATTAAAGAATTTAATTTTGTTCTTATAAAGAATTGATTTATAATAAATATGCTGTTATTTATTACATACTAATTATTTTTTACAACTTAGTTGTATTTAAAATTATCTTATGTGCTCAAAGCACAACCTCGTGTCACTATTTTCTTGCATATATCTAAATAGAAAAGCTTCCAGGAACAAGTGCACAGCAATGACTCGCAGAGCATAGCAACCACCCTGGGAGGGCCTATGGGCATAACAACCAGTTGACCAATCAACACAGGTCAAGCCCTCCAAGCCTGGAGCCACACCAATCCTGAGCCTGTGCGTACCCCTAGATACTCCCCTTACGTTGCCCTATAAGATCTCTAGGCAGACTCTTCGAGCTGTCTTTTGTAGCCATCCGCCATGGTGGATGGATGAAAGACCCGAGCTAACATGGGGTTAGCTCGCTAAACAACAATAAAGCCTGTGCAGTTTGCATCAAAAAAAAAAAAAAAAAAAAAAAAAAAAAGAAAGAAAGAAAGAAAGAAAGAAAGAAAGGAAAAAAGAAAAGCTTCCAGGAGACTGCAAGTGTCCTCAGCAGCTGAGACCAGAGCCTCTGGTTTACACAGCCACAGGCATCGCAGGATAGTAACTACTTTCATGGTCTTTTAGTTTCAAACAAATGGGCAACAATGATCAGCAAAAGTTCCACCACCTGTCCTCCTCCTTGTAAGAATCACCTTCAAGGATTATCATATTTTATAAAGCACAAAGGAAAACAGAAATTGAAAGACTTGTTAAAACTGTTTTAAAATCAGATACAACAGTGGCAGTGGTGATTTTAATATGAGAAGAAAGCTACCTGACCAAGATTTTTACTAGGTCTTCTTTTTATTTAGAGTACCAACTGCTCTACAGTTTCCATGTTTTACATGTTTCATCAAGCCAGGTGTTGTAGCATGTGCCTTTAATCCCAGCACACAGGAGACAGAGGCAGGTGGATCTGAGTTCAAGACTAGCCTGGTCTACAGAGCAAGTTCTAGGACAGCCAGGGTTATACACAGGGAAACCCTGTCTCTAAACCAGCGCCCCCTGCCAACCCAAAAAGGAGAAAGATTTTTCACTAAGAAACTAAGCAGAGTCTGGAGTTCAAAGGCAGCAGAAACCAGAACATTTCTCAGCACAGACATCAATCCTGGGAGGCTTCCACTCTGGAAATTTATCTCAGGTAGCAGCAGTAACCTCAAGAAACTCATTTAGATTTTCCAGATGTTTAGACTAAAAGAACATTACAACTACACATTTCTCTCTCTCTCTCTCTCTCTCTCTCTCTCTCTCTCTCTCTCTCTCTCTCTCTCTCTCTCTCAACAGGGTTTCCCTGCATAGCCCTAGCTGTCCTGGAACTTGTTCTGTAGACCAGGGTCACCTCAAACAGCCACCCAAAACCACACATTTCTAATAAACAGAATTTACATCTCTATTAACAAATTAGAAGATGTTCCAAATATTTATGCTGTAAAATTCACTAAATTCCATTTAGTAATTAATAGCAGTGAAAGAGGAATGTACTGTTACACTCCAATATAAGAAAGAGCCGAATGCAGGCTCTGCCAAGGCATTTCTGCTACAAAAGAAAGAGAAGGCATTACTGATCCCAGAGGATTTAGATTAGGTGAGGGTGCAAATGCAAGCAGGGTTGCACGAAGAAAAACCAGGAAGGTAACCCCAAGCCCCAGAAAAAGTTACCTCAGGTGATGCAAATCCTAAATATTCCCAGTCCCATGTTCCACCGGCAAAGCTACAAAAAAATTAGACATACTGTTTGATTCACTATCAGTACTGCAAGTATACAACCAGACTCTTACCCATTGAATATTACCTTTAAACTGCTTATCTGCTTATAACTTGCCAAACCAACACAGATCCAACTATTAAAATATAATTACTTCCATTATTTTCTCAAATCCTAAGTTGCTTTACACTTGCGCAAAATGATGGAGAAAATAAAAATGACCATGTTACATAAAAGTATTCTGATTGCTTTCATTTTCATTTCATAAGTATAAAAGATAATTACCCATAAATATTTCTGTAAAGATGAGAACAAATGACTTTCTAGTGCTATAAGAAAAATGCTTCAATTTACTGTGGCAGAAGCAATAGAAGTATGATGTAAAATAAAATAACCAAACCAGCTTCTCTTTAAGGGATGAATCCAGACCACTTAAGTAGTCTTACAAACAGCAGGTTTTTAATTTCCTTTATCATTTTATAACACTGAAATACAAATTTGAACATAGCAAGCTGGCAAAGATTCCAAATTCTACACCCTAAGATGCTTATCATTCCCAAGTTACTACATATATTAAATTTGAAATGATATGTCAGAATACTCTGGGTATGAATTCTGATATGTGAAATTAATTTAGCCTAATTTAGTCTGGAGAGCTTGCACAGTGAAGGACAAGCAAAATCATTCTAAAAAAAAAAATTGTACTAAGAAGACAGTATCATTAAAAAGAATCTAACATATTCTTATCAGCTATCCATATTCTAGGTATAAGTAACTCCCAAAAACATGAATGCCATCTGTCTTTTTAAAAAGTCCTGGCACTGTGGGCTCAAGCCAGCGAGGTTTGTATAGTGCACAAATTTTACCTGCGTCTGGGAGCATCTGGTGAGTCTGCAGGAGCAACTCCCCGAGCTACAGACGCCAGGAATTCCTGCCTTTTCTGCTGCACAAGGCACGCTGCTCTGATGATCTTGTGGCGGGGGGTACGGAGATAAGGCCTATTGACTTTTTGGGCAAGGTCTTCAGTGACCATTTCTAGGTCTGTCTGTAGAAAGAAGGAGAAACAAGAGGTACAAGTTAAATGGGTCAGTAAACAGATACAAAGCATATCTGGTTTCTCAGCCAAGTCATATTCTTTTGAAGTCAGAAATTAAATTTTGAAATAATTTCCCATTTAACATGCTTTTTTCTTTGGTTTTTCAAGACAGGGTTTCTCTGTGGCTTTGGAGGCTGTCCTGGAATTAGCTCCTTGTAGACCAGGCTAGTCTCGAGCTCACAGAGGTCTGCCTGCCTCTGCCTCCAAGTGCTGGGATTAAAGGCGTGTGCCACCACCGCCTGGCCCCATTTAAATGCTTTTTACTTTGTATGTTTTTAGGGTTACGAAAGGATGGTATTACAGGTCACCATAAATGCAAATAGGAGGCATCCATTTGATAAGCACTTATAACAAGGCAGTAGGTAGGAATCATCAAGGACTGGAGGAGGGCCCCACTTAGAAGGGATTTGTCACTGTGCAGCACACTCAGGGCACTGTATATGCTGGTGCACGGCTGCTGCAAGGCATGAATTCTGAAGGAATCTAAGACAAGGCAATACCACTGTGGCCTTGAAAGAAATGTAGAATATAAATCACTGGAGAGCAGTTTAAAACTTATAGGATGAAAATCGACAGAGAACTGTGGTGGCTTCCAACTACGAGGATGATGCAATGAGTTTGGTGAGGTATAGTGACTAGCTTAGGAGTTTTTGTTTTAAATATGTGACATTGTGAGTTGTACTTCTGAAATAAAATGGCAAAGATTAACTTTCCATTTAAGTATGCATCTCTAGAGATGAAATAAAAAAATGAGCCACATTCTACACATTCTACCTTGGCCAGTTTGAAATAAACTCATGTGGTAGAAATGTTACACATCTCAGAACTCATTCACACTGACAAATTTAAACACAAAGAAAACTTAGTTCATTCTGGTAATCTTTCCTTTATTTAAAGACATTTAAAAATAAAACAAGACTGTTTTACTACTCACACTTGAAGTTAACATAATTTAAATTGGCATCTTACTTGCATTAGTTCAAATATTTCTTTCTTTGTGCTTTTAGGTTCTAAGAAGAATCCATATGGATAAGAACACTTGAGGATGCGTCGAGTTTTTAGGAGAACGTGCACTGCATCTTCGATGAAAGTGGTATCTGGACAGCCGCCTTCAGCTGCAAAGCAATGGAACACAGCGAATGTTTGTGCAAATGCGTACTTGGACTGAACTAAAAGCCCAGTCAAACACTCATGGAGAAGGGCACAGGCCCCTGCATCCCAGGAGCCATGAATACGCATATTTTTTCCCCAGAGTCTATTCTTCTAATATGACCAGGAGCCAGTACAGCTTTAGATCCACCCAAAGGTGGTGCTTTATAAAAATGGCCAAATTATCTCTGACAAGAATTTGGCTGCTGAAGAATTTGTACAAATGCTTTTGTTAAGTTGCTTGCTTAAAAAAAAAAAAAAAACTAATTATAATTATTTCTCTGCAAAAGCAGTATCATAATGAAAAAGATAAATCAGGAACTGGCTAACTAAAGGTAAAAACCCCCAGGGAGTAAAAAAGAAGGAAGAGTAAGGATGAGGAGAGAAGAAGTTGTCTTCATTAAGTAACACTGAGATATCATCTTAACATTCTATTTTTAAACTATAAATAAAAAGAAATTAAGCTGCAGAATCCAAATTGAAGTACGTCTGGAAATCAAATTCAGCATACTTTTAGGAAGATACTACATATGCATGTACAAACTGACATGGAACACTCTAATGTATCTGTATACATGTTGTGGGATATTTGTTTACCTAGGCAAAGATGCGTTACATTTGTTTATGGTGCATCTGTTTAACGATGTAAAGATGTGTTGCTCTGCCTGCTAAGGTCTAATAAAAGTGGAATGCCCAATAACTAGCAGGAGAGGGATAGGCGGGGCTGGTGGACTGAGAGAATAAGGTGGAGGAATCTAGGCTCAAGAGAAAGAGAACGAGGGAGAAAAGAGGGAGACACCTGGGGCCACTTAGTCAGGTGGCTGCCAGCCAGCCAGCCAGAGTAAGACACACAGAAAGAAAAAAGGTAAAAAGCCCCAAGGCAAAAACATAGATGAAGAAAGACAAGTTAATTTAAGTTTTAAGAGCTAGTGGGACAAGCATAAGATAAGGCCAAGCCTTCATAATTGATAAGTTCCCATGTCATAATTTGGGAGCGTGTTGGTGGCCTAAGAGAAAGCCTGTTACATGTACACTATGTCTCTAGGTAGCATCTGTAGTAGGGTATAAAAAGCAAAGGGAACTGAACACCCCTTGCCTTTCATTATAATAACACGAGATGTCTAAGAAGCAGACTGTTTCACTTTCAGTTTTCAGCTTTACTATGATGCCTGGAAGTCTCTAATATGAATAAATGTAATAATTTGCACTTACTGAATGTTTATTGTATGTCAGGCACAGTTCTAAACACGGGGAAATGCACATCTCTGAGACTTCCTTCCAGCCTCGCATAGACATTTCTAGAGTTTGTATTAGTACAGTAGAGTCATGTAACCTCTAAAGTTTACAGACTAATAATTAACAGGGATACCAGGCCATAGTGGCACCGGCCCCCACACTAATTAACTTTTAACTTTTTTTACTGTCTTTTTAGAAAACTATTTTCACAGAAAAGAGTATGTATGCAAATTACTTTATGAACTGAGACAAATGTAAGAGATCACAGTTTTATGTTTGAAATGTACTTCTAATATATAAACTATTAGTTCTTCAAAAACAAGCATTCTAGAACTTAAGCCCTGTGTAGTCAGTGGATACGGTGTCCTAATGATGACCAACACTCCACCTGTATTTAGAATTATTTTCCCTCTACCTTTCAGTTTGGAACTCACAAGTTAGGCCCTCTCAAGGCTTTGCTCCTTGAGCTCAACTCCTCCCAAACTCTATAGGATGCCTGAAGCAGCTCTGGGTACTTGGTTATGTGATGGCTGGGCAGCATGTATACCCTGCTCCTCCTGGACGCCCTTTAGGACCCATTCAGTTTTGCCAACACTAGAGCACCAGCTGTGGCACAGAGAAAGCAAAACTATGGTGTGGTTTTGTCTGGTAACAGCAAAGGCTGCATTAGGAGGAGTCTGGTAGACACAATTCATATGCTAGCGTGCACTCCGGCCTTAAGAGAATATAGGACAGGGCTGGAAGCAGCTCATGGATCCACTGTCCTCCTTTAGGGGCCTGCCCATCTACCATTGCCACTGAATTGACTTAGAAAGCAAACACACACACACACACACACACAACAGTACTTACTTTCTTTGAGAGCTCTACTCAATTGTTCCATCTTTTCTTTGGCTGTTTTAAGAAGGCGTTGTTCTAACTAAAGAAACAGAAATACATAATTTAAATAATCTTATTTATTTATTTTTATGGTAGGGTCTCACTGTGTAGCACTTGCTGTCTTGAAACTTGCTCTGTTCTGTAGAACAGGCTGGCCTTGCAGTCACAGAGATCCATCTGCCCCTGACTCCCAAGTGCTGAGATTAAAGGAGTGAGTGTTTTAGCTCATCTGTAATGATTTGGTACGTACCTGATAACTATGCTCATGGTTTTTATATCTTGTGTAATAATGCATAAATCTGTCAAGTTCCTGAAACCGTTTATGTTTCTTCTCAGCCTAGGAAAAAAAGTACATAAATGACTTTTATTAAAACCATCACTAAAATTGATTTTAGAGGGACTAATGTATTATTAGTAATGGGTGGTACGCATGAAGATGTGTTTACTATTTTGCTGCTAGGATATAAGGACCTATACATTTTAAAGGCGCCTATTTGTATTCTCGGTGATAAAACAATGAGCACCTAATTTCACATCTTCAGTTCACTGCTATACATAGATTTGTATCCCTTCAAAGTTCACCTTGAAGCCCTAACTCAAAATGTACTTGTATGTGGAGACAGGACCTATGAAGAGGTGATTGGTTAAGTGAGGCCATTATTATAGCTCTACCTTAATGCAAAGGCTGCCTAGATAAGTTAAGGAAGGGACACAATAGATCTCTTGATCTATTTCCCAGTCATCATGGTAGAGACCAGAAAGTGGGGACCCACTGGCAGAACAAGATGAGCACCCTCACCAAGAACCAGTCAGGAGGGACTTTGTTCTCAGACTTCACAGTCACTACAATGGAGAAAGACAAGTTTCTGTTGTTTAAGCTGTCTAGACCAGGAGACTGGAGAGATGGCTCAGTGATTAAGAGTACTGCCTCTTTTTCCAGAGGATCCAGGTTCAATTCCCAGCACCCAAATAGGAGTTTTCCACTGTCTTTAACTCTAGTCCTAGGTGATCTGAGCACCAGGCAGGTGTGCACATGGTGCTGACATATATCCAGGCAAAACAATCGCTCACATAACAAACTGATTTAAAAGAAAAGCGGTTTCAGTCCCTCTTTGGGCCTGATTGGAAAGACAAAAAAGACATGTATGCTATAATACTGTATTGCTGATATTATGTTAAAATTGGTTTTAAATCTTTACAAAGACAGTCTGGAAATGGATTTTTTATATCTTCATTAAAATCAAAAAGGAAAAATTTAAAGGAAG